>NC_080473.1:20492500-20792500 GCF_030265055.1 Doryrhamphus excisus
CATGAAAATTCGAGATGTTTTTGCTGAACAGATGTCCCACCCCTCCACGAGGTTTCACGTGAAGTTGTAAACCACTGTAAACCTGAATGTTCAAAGTACTTAAATAAATTAAGTTGTGCTTACTCAAAGTTCAAATAACTTAATTATGTCAAGTTTATTTAACATTCATTCATTCATTTTCTACCGCTTTTCCTCACGAGGGTCGTGGGGGGTGCTGGAGCCTATCCCAGCTGTCTTCGTGGGAGAGGCGGGGTACACCCTGGACTGGTCGCCAGCCAATCACAGGGCACATATAGACAAACAACCATTCACACTCACATTCATACCTATGGACAATTTGGAGTGGCTAATTAACCTAGCATGTTTTTGGAATGTGGGAGGAAACCGGAGTACCCGGAGAAAACCCACGCATGCACGGGGAGAACATGCAAACTCCACACAGAGATGGCCGAAGGTGGGGACAGACAAAATAAGAAGCCAAAAAGTTACCACTTCCACACAAAATAGGAGGAGAACTTATTCATTCATTCATTTTCTCATGCTTATCCTCACGAGGGTTGCAGGCGTGCTGGAGCCTATCCCACGCATGCACGGGGAGAACATGCAAACTCCACACAGAGATGGCCGAGGGTGAAATTGAACCCTGGTCTCCTAGCTGTGAGGTCTGCGCGCTAACCACTCGACCACCGTGCCGCCGTTTACTTTTAACTACAGTAAACCTCGGATATATCGGACTCGGATATATCGGAAATTCGCTCACAACGGACAGATAAAAAAGAACCGATTTTTCTGTAATGCATTTCCAATAAAAATTCATTGCATATATCGGATTTTTTATAACGGATTTCGCCTATTTCGGACAAAATCTCCAGTCCCGTTCCAATGCATTTCCATGAAATTTCCCTCGCATATATCGGATGGCCGCATCGTGGCGCTCCGATTCGCCGAATCGTGACAGGCCGCTATACGACGTCATTTGCAGCGTTTGCAGCGTTGCCTGCGCGTCCAGGTACATTGGAAACATAGTCAAGGAAGTGCCTTTTTATAACGGATAAAATCCGATTTACGCATATACCGGATATAAATCCGATATATGCGTAAAACGGACATTTTCCGGTATACGCATATAACGGATTTCGCTTATATCGGACAAAACCAGTGGGAACAATTGAATCCGATATATCCGAGGTTTACTGTAATATGTTTTGATTAAATTGAACTATGGCTATATTTAGTAAGTTTACATACAACTTCAGACACTCTAAATCCCAATGGTCAAAATAATTAATTGGTAATTAATAAGTATAGTAATTTTCTTAAAAGTTCTACTTATAAATGTTGATTGCCAGTTGCATTATCTGTCTTTGCAGTTTATTTAACTTGTAATTTTTGATGAATATAAAGAATTCTTAGTTGCTTATAAAAACAAGTATCTATTAAACATGAATAAATCAAACCAAGAATCAATTAAGAATAATTCCATTGCATCAGATAGATGCATACATTCTTCCTATGGAAAGAGTTTAAAAATGAGAACGAAAATGTAAGAATGTAGAATGCATGGCAGAGAGAATGTGAAAAAATAAGCTATTTCTCTTTTCACCCCTAAATTAAAAAAGTATATCTAATATCAACTCTAAATATTTAAGCACTGGTATACTCAAATGTTTGAGTTTATGAACTAAAAAAAAAGTTTTTTTTGAGTTCTGCTAACTTATTTGGGTTTACAGTGCATCGCTACCTCTACCAAACAATTGTTAGCATTGTACGGACATATGGTACTTTTACAGTAGCGCCCTTGAGAACACAGCGACCTTGCCGATACAGAGACAGGAGCTCTCGTCGGGGCGGATGTTTAGTTTAAACATCTGCATTCCTGGATGACTGCATCTGCTTTTAACTAGTCTAATTACCTCAGCAAGCCTTCATCCCGCAGCTGCGACGCTCATGTTTAAGTCACATCACATTGACGCATCAAAGAAGCAAACAATCCCATGAATCCCTGAGCTTTTGTTTAGGCTTAATACGCCATCGGAGCGGAGGTTTTAATGCAGCTATGTGACTTAGAGGAGGACCACTTAAGTTTAGTCAGGAATTTGTTGGCTGTGTCTTTAGGTGAGGGGGTCCTGCAGCGAGGCTGACTTTTATCTGGCATCGAGGTGAAGTCGGAGCGTGAGACAACCAAGCCGACGTTCATTTTAACCCCCAAAGCAGCCACAAATAATCCTTATTATTTGTCCATGCACACGCTTTAGATACACATGCAAGCCATTGCTTCATGTGTGGCCCTTCAGGTTTTTATGCTCCCGAGCTGGGAAAATAAAATAAGTAGTGGCAAGCTGTTGTTTGTCTTTTTATGACTTCTCCCCCCCAAAAAAAAACCTATTTAGTTGAGTCTGCCTACACCGTACATATTGTATGCACTGATCCACTTGTTCATCATATGGATGCTTTAATAGTTTCATAGACTTTAGTGGTGCCCCCTATGGGTTGTGGTCAAACTGCTTTGCATGACATGCTAGCAGATATCAGGTACAGTTTTCTAGTCATTAGACAAATGGTCAATTACTCATGGACAGTTAGTTCTCATTGGTGCCCTTTCAATATAGACAAACAACCATTCACACTCACATTCATACCTATGGACAATTTGGAGTGGCTAATTAACCTAGCATGTTTTTGGAATGTGGGAGAAACCCGGAGTACCCGGAGAAAACCCACGCATGCACGGGGAGAACATGCAAACTCCACACAGAGATGGCCGAGGGTGGAATCGAACCCTGGTCCTCGTGCCGTCCTCCCCTAAAGATGTTTACCAAATTTTGTGGTGATTTGAATCTTCTTCACAGCACAGCACAGCAAACCAATCTCCTCCATCCAAGTCTGTCTTCTGCATCCGTCTCTCTCATGTCCTCCTTCACTACATCCATAAACCTCCTCTTTGGCCTCCCTCTACGCCTCCTACCTGGCAGCATCCTTCTACCAATATATTCACTATCTCTCCTCTGGACATGTCCCAACCATCTCAGTCTGGCCGATAACTGACTTTATCTCCAAGGCCTCTGACATGTACTGTACTGCTTCCTGATCCTATCCATCCTGGTCACTCTCAATGAGAACTGTAGTCTTCCAAGATTACATCCATAAAATGTATTTATTTTTTGACACATGATGCCCCTTCAAACCCTCCTGGTAGGTTTCAAATCAACATAAAAGTGATCCTATCCATCCTGGTCACTCCCAATGAGAACCTCAGCATTATCATCTCTGCTACCTCCAGTCTTTTCCTCAGTGGCACTGTCTCTAGACAACAACAACAAACGGCCTAAATTTATAGTTGGTGTTTCTGTATAGCGCATTTGGGGGTCAAACTTTGGGGTGTAATAGCAACACCAGCATGAGGTGTATTTGTCAGAAAAATAACAACACAGTAGGGGTGCATGTTTGGACAAATTTTCATCATTTTGTGTGCAGCGGTTGAGGAGTAAAAGCTCATACAAAGAGAAGCAGAGCTATATAGCAGAGCGTATAGATTGGAGTCATCTGTTCATATCTGTTCATATCTGGCATATGAAGGGCTGGCATGTATTCAGTAGCTCTGAAAATAAAAGTTAGGAATGAGGAGTTCTGGAATGTTTCCGCTTGCAGTGGACGGAATCTTCAATTGCTATGGCATCTTTATGACACTTCACATCTGCTTTCTTTACCGTGGCAGCAATGTCCTTCCTGATGTTTCCATCCACACGTGACGGTCCAAACCGATCCTTCCTATCTTCTTTTATGGACAAAATACTTGGAAACTCACCAACCTTAAATGAAGACGGGAATTATTTGGTACCAAAATCTGAGGAATGCTTGGATATTTATGGCATTTATGTCAAATAGTAGAAGACCCAAGTTGGGAATGTTACGGGAATATTTGCAACTGTTGGAAACTGTACTGTTCCACGCCGATTCTTCACACATTTTTTTGTTAACGTTCTTTATTTGATCTTTCTGCAGTTCTACGTGACGACTTCAGACAGAACCCCGCTGACGTCATCGTGGCAGCCGGAGAGCCGGCGGTCCTGGAATGTCAACCACCGCGCGGCCACCCTGAACCCACCATCTCTTGGAAAAAAGACGGCATAAACATCGATGATCGAGATGAAAGAATCACCGTGAGTACATTGACTGAACTTTCAAGGTGACATTTCTCCGATATATTGATGCTTTTCTCACGTCGGCATGGTGAAGGAAAGGAATAGAACGGACCAGCGATGTGTGGCAAGCCATTATCGCCACTTGAGTTGTTTGTTGAAAAATTGATTTGCTCATTATTCGCGGCCAATCCAAAGCAGCTGCTTAAAACCCTAATGACCGGGGCGTAGAATCCGCCTCACTCCATTAGTCAGCTGCAGTGCATCGATTGGCCGATGAAATCAGCTCGAAAATACTCTGATGAGGAGGCAGGAACGTGCACTCAGCAGTGCTAACGGCACAGTTAGCACGTTGCCGTCAATCAGCAACGTACGTTGTTTAAGAACCGTCCATCTTGGAGAGTCACGCAAACCTTCTGGTTTATAAGAAAGTCTCAGCAGCTACTGAGAACAAAGTTATGGGTCTGGATGGTTTTTTTTTATAGTTTGTCTGGCTGCGTTTCTAATGTCTTGGCAGTAAGGACACGATGTCATTTTTGCTTATGTGGTAATTCAAAGTGGTAATAACATGATGCTGGTGTAAAATATTCTGTTTATAGTCGTGAGGGCGGTCCAGGCAGGAGACAATTCTCCTTTGAGGAAACTTTTTTAAACTATAGTTGGCACTTTTTCCAGAGTGCTTGCATAATGTAAAATTAAAAATACCATGATGATATTGGTGTAGTGCTGATTATGTTCTTTATTGTAGGCTGAGTCAGCGATTTATCATTGTTAGCTATCACAGAGACCACAAGGTTTGTTGTGCACGGGTCAAACCAGGTCTTGATCACGAGTCACATCATAAAGCATACAAGCGCTCGCTCCTTTTGTTTTCCCTCAAAGCCACACTGGCAGAGCCTGTCGGTTTCTGGCCTCTGAGCGGCATAATTGAAAGGAGCAAGCGCATAATCTGGTTTAAAGAGAAACAAATCATAGCTGTCCCCAGTCAGCCGCAGTCACTGATAAGCATGAAACCTCAATCCTATGTACTCCACTGTTGTGGTCAGGGAGGGGGGTGTACCCTTATGTGGTCAGCTTATTTGTTGCTATATACGATCATATTGTACATACAGTATGTACGCATGAATACCCATTTAACCCAACGTCCTCTTAATAATAATATTTTAAGCGCCATAATTGCAAAATTTGCTACAAATATGGTTGCTACTTTACACCAGGACATGGCGGACACCTGTAGCTTCAATCTGAGCAACATTTGTGGGCGTCTTCCTATGCAAAGTTTAGGAGTTTATAGAGTTTGAACGCCCGTGTCCGTGGTGGCGGCAGCGATCTGCTCACCATGACAGTCCACAAGCAGCCGATGCTTTGCTTCACCATGTTCGGGGTGGCAGGAGGGGACGTGGGGGATGTCGCAGGGGTGGTCAAAACACCACTAATGGTCGGGAGTAAGGGGTGGGGTAGTAGTGGAAATAGAAAATGCACTGCTAATAGCGGTGGAGGCAGCAGCTGTGTTCGAGAGCCTGCTGTAAATGATGATGATGATGGCTGGGTTTGCTTGAGAGATGAGGAAGCGTATCACAGGTGGATCGGATATTTTGATGGGCCTGTCGGGTATCGTGGAGACAGGTAACTGGCAAATTCTGAGCCTGGTGATGTCAAAGTATAAAAAGTAGATTAGTAGTAGTAGTACTAGTAGTAGTAGTAGTAGTAGTACTTTATCAACAACTATCGACAATCTTTTGAAATAGCACATTTGTGTATACAATACAATAGGGGTGTCATTTCATGTCCAGAGGGCTTTAGCAATGAAAATAAAATCTGATGTTCTTTTTCTTGGAAAGAAATCATTTAACGGCTTCCATCTTTAATTTTTAATTACCGTCATATTTAAGGGTTGATAAAACTGCAATATACAAAGGTGCCACCAGGATAGGCCAACTGTTGAAGGTAAGGCCGGGATGCTTTTTGCAGCTACGCTGTAATAAGACCCGCTTACTTGTAGGCATGCAGGGACTGCAGATAAGCCTGGAAGTCTGTATTAGGTATTGTTGTCAGGAATAAACAATCTGGTTCTCATTGTATGATTTGGTTCTTTAAGATTCCCTTATCCTCTATTCGAAACCCACTTAGGGTCCTTAGGGGGAGGATTTCTACACTGTGTATTGGAATGCATGCCAAAAATCGGAAATACATACTTTAATACTACTGTAGTCTTTTTCAAGCAAGCATTTGTAGTTTAAATTGAAGGGTTGTTCATCTTCTTTATGAAAAGGTTGTGCTTCAATAATCCTTATCAAAATCTGAACACTTTATTGATTCCTTTTCAAATTTAGTGTAAGACATGGGATCTGACTAATTCCAGAATATCCACAGACTACTCCTTTTGACGTTCCCAAAGACTGCAATGTAAACGTTTACAGTTTCCACTCAGTGTTGTTGTATAACTGCTGTTGGAGCTCAAGCACTGTGTAGTCTTTCATCTTGACTTTCATGTATGCTGCAGTGTGCATCCGTCTCTAACGCCCCCCCGCATGGCGCAGGCGAGTTGTTGCCGTCGCTACCTGTTTGTGCTTGAATGGCTGATACCCTTCGAGGAAGCTCACAGTAACACAGGTGAAAGGACTTGCGGTCGGGCCGGCCTGTGGATTTAAAAGCACCTCATAGAAATCCTTGAAAAGTGAGCGCCCGTGAAGGAGTGCTTTTAAAGTGCCGTTCGCCGTCCTCCCGGGGCATCTGAATCCAATCGAGCGTGGCCGTGGATGCAAGCGAGGACGTCCGTGTCAGTACTGTATGTGTTGGGCACAATGGACAGCATGCGGTGTGTTTACAACAGTTTGAAGTGGGATTATTTGTAATGTCTCCAACATCCGAGCTCGTCAAAGGGCCCTCTCTTCCTGGCTGCAATGTTGCGTGAGACGTGCCGAAACATGCTGTTGCCGTAGCAACGGCAAAGTCCCCAACCATGTGTGTTTTCCATCTTCAGCCGGGATGTGTGTATTTTTGTGAATTGTATGTAATCACTAATGACATGCTTGTAACATTTAGCATGTATTCATGTGGTGAACACTTTCCCACTGGGCCATAAAAGTGAGGGAGGTCCGTGATGCTGCAGCTGGCTCACTTTTACCCCAAAGTGGTGTTCTTCCAGGGAAAATATAAGCACAAAATAATAAAACTGCCATTATTTAAAAAAAACTCTCTGCATTATCTGCTCGGAGCTGCTTGCTAAATCCCCCAAATGCAGCACTTTGTCCCTCATTTTGTGCAATGGTTGTAGCTAATCATCAACCTGGGGAATGAAGCACTGTGTGAACACAAAGAGGGTGCATGCTGAATGGAGACTGGCGCATTATCAGCATTGCCAAATGGCGGTAGACAAAAAAAAAAAAAAAAAAAAAAACGGGATGGAGCCATCTCGTCACAATGTCGGCATAATGGTCAGCTTGTGTTGCACAGGGAGGGGTACACGTGCAACGGAAAAAAAAAAAAAAAAAAAATGAGTCCCTGCTGCTCTGGCACGCCAAATATGCCCTGTGATGCTGCAGAACCGCCACACCAAGACTATGGATAGAGTGGACCGTGCTTTAAGTGGATCCTCATGTCAAAGCCCCCCTTGACTGACCGCTATACGGTCTACATGGCCTGACCTCTGGGGCCTCGGTGGGTGTCGCAGTGTTTTAGCTGTTAAGCCTTTTCTCAAACAAACAGTAACATAATGATACTTCAAACCCTTCCAGCACGACAGGGTGCCCCCACATAAAGCAAGCTTCCAGTTCCTCTTCACATCCTGCAGACTCCTGTTCTCTTTTACCATGAATATTCAACAGGGCAAAGACTCAGCAGCAAAAAAGTGTTTATGTACCCCTATACAATAATAACAATTATTTTGGTTTATTATTTATTGTTAATTATTATTGCAAAGGTCTGGAAAATGTGCACATCCCAATTATTACTTTGTATCACACAGTATCACTTGTCTATGTCTCGCTTCCATTTTCATGGTCTGACCAAAAAAATGAGGTTGAATTCCAGGCATTCAAACAATATCTTTCTATCTAAATCAGGGGTGCTCATTAAGTCGATCGCGAGCTACCGGTCGATCGCGGAGGTGGTACTGGTCGATCGCTGGTCGATCGCGGCGTGACATTAAAAAAATATCATCCCAGCATCAATGCCGTCACTTGATTGACATACAGGGCAGCCATTCAGATGACAACTGAATGTTGCCCTTCGGGCGACCAATCAAATCAAACAACGTCTCTAAGTGCAGCAGAACTTACGATGTCAGCCTATCATCCATCCCCGTTACTTGATTGACATACAGGACAACCAGTCAGATGACAACTGAATTTTGACCTTTAGGTCACCGCTCATGCGTAAACAACGATGCAAAGTGCTAAGCTAGTCGGCGAATTGCGAGATTTTAAGCCCTCGCTAAAGTTTATGGTCACTAAAATGAGTGAAGGAGCTGGACCAAGTAAAAAGGCAAAAACTGGACCAAGTAAAAAGGCAAAAAACATATCACTTCCATACGGATATGGAATATTATACGGATATTATGATACGGATATTATCCATGACTGATAAACATTTGGAAGTGTGCTTGAGGCTGGCTATCAGCAGCTACTGTCCGGACTATGCATCCCTGGCTGGTTCAATTCAGTGCAAGTCATCAAAGTAAACTCAGGTAATTACAAAAAATGTTAATAGTTAATTATGTGTGTTTTGCAATATTGGCTCATTTGGTTATGTAAGGTACATCAACATACATTGTACGTACAAATAATCCTCAATACATTTGAAAATAAATAGATGTTTTGCATTTTTGTAGTGGGTAGATCATTTTGACTCGGTCATTTTAAAAGTAGCTCGCATGCTGAAAAAGTGTGAGCACCCCTGCTGTAAATAAATAGGACGTGGTCCATTTTTCTTTGAAAATTCTACACTCCTTATCTACTTTTCTTCGTTTGGATAACGACATTTTGGCTAATGAGGGTGTAGCGGAGAGGTAGAGACCAAGGTATTAACAACGTCGTAACAAGCAGCAGATGGCGCATTGATACCGTCTGCTGTTTTCAGTCTGTCTCAGTGATGCGGCTTGTCTTCTACTCTGATGGAAAGAGTGCGCCCCTTAGCGGATAATCCATGAATTGCAGTGAATTAAAAATATAAATTCCATGTCTTTTATGCATTTTTTCCACTTTCAAATTATCCTGCGGGCCTGATCGAACCTCCTTGGGGGCCGGTTCCGGCCCGCGGGCCGTATGTTTGACACCCCTGATCTAAATCAAATAAAAAGCGCCCCTAACTAAATTGTATTAATGTCTGTGGTCTGCGGTCTACTTAGGGTCATTCTAGTTGTGGTTTAGGTAATATTGTGTGTCAAGTTCCCTAATGATGGTATCAGTTACCTGCCTGCAGGTGGTGGTCCCAGCCTTGCGGGCTGATGGGTGCATTTTAGAGGTTAAGCCCCATCGGGATACAGAGACCGTTGGTGTGCCGAGTTATTGTCCTTACCTCGGCGCTGACTGGTGTGGTTGTCAGCCGGGAGGAGAACCGATGGGGGCTCTCTTGTCCTGTCTGGATGAGAACAAAGCGGCTCCTCTGGTCTGTAATCAAAGCCCTGGGAAATAACAGCCATGACATTCACCTGGACAAGCCGCATTCAACACTGGGCGTGTGTGCTCTTTATGCGCTCTTTGAGTGTTCACTTGCTGCTGCGAAAAGAAAGTCAGAGAAAGCTTCTGAATTCTTGAAATTTCGCTCTACAGTAATGGACCTTGTAGTCTTTGAGGCAGCTGGAAAAGTGCTTGCGGTGCTGCAGAGCCTCAGGTGCTCCCTCGGGGGGGGCCGCGGTTGTGTTGGATTGTGAAAGTGTTTTTTGGCTCAGCTTACCTTGAGGGGAACCAGGCTGACTGATAGTGATTTAGACTTAAAGTGGAAGCTGAGAGGGGGTGAGCTCCAAACAGACTCCGAGCAATGAATGGAGCCTTTCAGGAACGAGTTGTGTTCATGGACACATTTTTATCGCAATGTTGTAAGGACCTTTGTGAGATCATAGAGACTTTTTTCTATGCATTACCCCAAGCATAAATAATTTCATTCTATCCTGCTTTTCTTCCTCAGATACGTGGAGGGAAGCTGATGATCACGAACGCGAGGAAGAGCGATGCTGGGAAGTATGTCTGCGTCGGAACAAACATGGTCGGCGAACGGGAAAGCGAAATAGCCGAACTTACAGTGCTGGGTAATTTACATGCTTGGAACTATTTTCTACTCTAACTACTATATCTTGCTTGCAATTATAACATGATGGTGGTAGATTCACTGTCTGGGCCGGCATCAGGGTACATGGGACAATGAACCGAATATTTATGAATATTTATGCAACCTCAAGCCATGACACTACCACCACCATGTTTGACTGTAGGCAAAACACAATTCTTTTGGGACAATGGGATTATTCTCTGCTTCAGAATGTCACAGTTCATGTTGGATTTACTGTGTCCTTCAATGAACCAAATATTTATGAATATTTATGCCACCTCAAGCCATGACACTACCACCACCATGTTTGACTGTAGGCAAAACACAATTCTTTTGGGACAATGGGGTTATTCTCTGCTTCAGAATGTCACAGTTCATGTTGGAATTCCTGTGTCCTTCAATGAACCGAATATTTATGAATATTTATGCAACCTCAAGCCATGACACTACCACCACCATGTTTGACACAATTCTTTTGGGACAATGGGATTATTCTCTGCTTCAGAATGTCACAGTTCATGTTGGATTTCCTGTGTCCTTCAATGAACCGCCGCTCCCAGTGACGGCAGGATTTATGCAGCCACAAGCCATGACACTGTCACCACCATGTTTGACTGTAGGCAAAACACAATTCTTTTGGGACAATGGGATTATTCACTGCTTCAGAATATCACAGTTCATGTTGGATTTCCTGTGTCCTTCTACGAACCGAATATTTATGAATATTTATGAATATTTATGCAACCTCAAGCCATGACACTACCACCACCATGTTTGACTGTAGGCAAAACACAATTCTTTTGGGACCATGGGATTATTCACTGCTTCAGAATGTCACAGTTCATGTTGGAATTCCTGTGTCCTTCAATGAACCGCCGTTCCCAGTGACAGCAGCATTTATGCAGCCACAAGCCATGACACTACCACCACCATGTTTGACTGTAGGCAAAATACAATTGTTTTGGGACAATGGGATTATTCTCTCCTTCAGAATGTCACAGTTCAGGTTGGATTTCCTGTTTCCTTGAAAGAACCGCAGCTTCTACTGTCATCAGCACGCATGCAGCCCCAAACCACAGCTCCCCAACATCTATCTTGTTAGTCACTTGTGTTGAAATCGTGGTCGTATGTGGATAGTATATCTATACTGCTATACAAGCTATACACTAAACTACTCTAACGCACATCGAGTTATCCAGTTCCTTTTCATAGTATTGTTCCAGATTTTGTAGCTTTCATTGTCTGTCTCCCAGGGAGATAAATGGTGTCAGTGACCTTGATCAGACAGACTGTGACATGACCTCCAATCGCACACTTTAAACTATGAATCCCATGCTGACACCAGCAGTCCTCACCAGCTGCACCCTATTTCACCCCCAGTGACCCACGGACCCTCCAACATGAGCACATCCTGACTCGGGACTTTATCGGTTTTCCACTCCTCAAAGGAGAATTAGTCTGAGAGTCCCAGCTGGTAAACAAAAGGACAATGAGAGCTTTCTATATTTAGCGTGTGCAGTCTATCTTCATTGCTTGTTCCTATAACTGTCAAGTGGCGCTTGCAAACAAAATTTGGCCTTTTTAGAATTTATTGTTTTCATTCCAGAACAACAAAAACTGTAACAAAGTTTCAGCGACGCTCATCTCCCCACACGAGAGACTCACGGTGCCATTCCATTTACGAGCAAATAAAAGCACCAGACTGTAACTTTATGAACAAGTATATGTTTTGTTGACATGTCCGCCGTTTGGGTCGACACAGAGCGTCCCAGCTTTGTGCGTCGGCCCGGAAGTCAGGTGGTGTTGGTGGACCAGAGCGTTGAGTTCAGATGTGAGGCTCGTGGTGACCCAGTTCCGACGGTGCGGTGGCGGAAAGACGATGGAGATCTACCCAAAGGACGGTACGAATCATGACACAGATCTTGACAATGATCCTTTCCGGTCTTTGACCAACGTTTATCTCTGAATGCCCTCAAAGATACGAAATCCGGGAGGATCACACGTTGAAGATTCGCCGTTTGATCTCGGCAGACGTCGGTTCTTACACCTGCGTGGCGGAGAACATGGTGGGCAAGGCGGAGGCATCGGCCAGCCTCACCGTCCATGGTAAGACAACATCCACTACTCCTGCCTGGTTTATTACCGGATCTTCTGCTCCAGTTCTAACTCTGTTTGGCCGGACCTCGGTGTAAAAGAGGCTTTAATGGATTTCAATTTAAGGTTGTTTGGTTTTAGAGCAATGGAAGCCGACCACTAGCCCGCAGCTTTATTACCACGCGGTCATTACGCCTCGCAATCCCTTCTCAATTAGGTTATTGATTTCTAATCAGAAAAACCCGCAGAATCTATAAAAACTATAAAAGTTTGCGACCGGGAGCCTGATTCGACAATCGATCTCATTGTGGGATCTCTGAGGAGAAGCAGCATAGTTGGCGACCTTAAGCCGCACAACGCTATTTGTAAACATCTGTGTGTCTCTGGTGGCCTTCTCCATTGGACGTCTTATTAACACCGTTTGAATATAAAGCAGCCGGTCACAGAGCGTGAACATTCAGAAAGAAGCCATTCAGGGCAACTTGGGGGGACGCCCCCCTTGAGACTGAGGGGAACACAGGGGGCCATTTAACGGCAAACTAATAGGAATGTTTGGAGTTGCTTTTCAGCGATGGAGGCTGGGGGGGACGGGGACGGTACGAGTCGGACCGCGGCGGCAGCATCGCCACCGATGCAGAACGGGGTTGGGAATTGGGACTAGTCGTGGCGCGGTGAGGAGATTTCCGCGGTGAGGTCAGCCATATTAATGTCACTTCCAGCCGTCAGCGGCGCTGAGATATAACCAGACAAGGCAATTTTGTGCCAGGCGCGTCATCCTCACATGGCTGCCCTTTTGCAATTATTTCTTCATTTTCTACACCCGACAGCGGTCTTTAGATTGGTTCGGGGAGTAAGATTAGCCGCAGCTGCCAATGCGCCGTCAATACATCCACTCGTCCTATTGGCTTCCTCGCTGTCCCTGATGAAAGCTTACGTAATGAAAGAGAAAAGCATTGACGAGCTGGTTCGATAAACACTTTTCTCCCTTAATGGGAATGAAATTTTCTTCACTGTGGCCGGTTTTCTTGATGCCATCTTGAGTAAGTTACAATTTAAAAGATGCTATAATTTATTACCAGAATTTTGATCCAAATTCTGCCATTTTTGCTTACATTTTCTGGTTAAAAATGGCGTGCTTCTTGACGTTTTTATCACAAAACGATGTTAGCAGCCTGTCAGATTGCTAATACATGTTTAACAGGAACTATAAGTCAGCTCCGTCGCTCGTCTATGATGTCATCAGCTACTGCCTCTGTAGTTCTTTTATAACTAACACAATTACCAATGGCACACTAAAGCCAAAGAAAAACGTATTTACTTGCTCTACTCTTACATAGCCCCATTGATCAGACCCGATGGCGGAACCTCGTAGGCTGTAGTTCTATTCAGCTCCCAGACGAGGACACAGTGGGGGGGGGGTTGGGGAAGCTGTGGCCACCGGGTAGTCCAGCTAATTAAAGACAACAGGGCCACAGTCCCACGCCTGGAAATGACATGCTTCTAATTACAGGAAGGGACAGAAAAGCTGGGTAATTGTAGGTCTTTAAAGGGTCTAAACGGGCTGAAATAAGGTGTAGGTAGTTGGATGTAAAGACTACAGTGTCCGGTGCACGCTTTAATAAGCTATAAGTGACCACATTATAATAATTCCTAGCAAAATGTATGTTAAATATAGAGCCGATTCACTTATTATATAATGTTGCATAACAAAACAGTATTTGCAAGGCACACCCTTTTCAGTAATGCATCACTCAAATCAAATCAATTCCTTTTTGAGCGAAGGAGAAGAGAACAGAACGGGGGGTGGGGGGGTTTCACACCCTCCATGGTCAGATTGTCAGTGAACAATGCAGTCACTGTGCAAGCGGTGCCCAGGGCTGTTTTTCTTTCGATGTGCCGCTCTCTCGTTACTAACTAAATCAGCCGATTGTTGTTTTACACGTGCATTTCGGTCGGCTACACCTCCTCGGGACTTATAAATATGTCAAGAAAAATATTCCCCTTAATTGATGGCAGAAAGCCGTAAGTGGGCAAGTCACCAAAGCAAAGCGGAGACTTTAGCTGGAAGCCATGTGCTGAGTTGTTACTTTAGTCGACATTTAGTAGACAAGCACATACTAGCGTGTGTGTATTACTAAAGATTAAGTCTCACAAAAGCCTTGATTATGTGCTATTTTACCAATGGGTATATTTATTTTCTTAGAGAGCATATATGATGTGGAGAAAGGACTATAATGTTCTTCACCGCCCATGTTAAGATCCTTGAAGAACTTAAAGAGAGGAACTTTCTTGTCAGCAGTGTGCACGCTGTTGATAAACACCGAAAACACAGCTGGGTGACCACATTTTAAACACTCTTTGCGCCGCTCTTCTGTGTATGTGCATGCGTGTATGTGCATATGGTTTTTCTCAGTCGTCTTTCAACACGCACACACATTTTTGCATCGCTCACTGTTGATATGCAGCCTGCTGATAGTCAGCACTGTGCAGCACAGATGCACAAAGCACATTAGACATCCCCAGTGGGACTCGACGCGATTAATCATGTTAATCCTCTGAATGAAGCGCTAATGGCGGCTTGATGTCAGCGCCTTGGGGTCTGCGGTGGCGAGTACGCCCCCTGCTGGTCTGGATGCCATTACTCAGCACTATAAGTGTCAATGTTAACTTTGAAATCAAGGGGAAAATAATTAAATTGTCACTTTAAAAATGAAAGACGAATCAGCTGCAGTGTCAACGATACATCATCAAAAGACATCAAACATCATCAAAAGTGACATATACAAAGAACGTATAACCAAAAGCCTCACCCATTCATCCGGATATACAGTACATAGATCATTAAACATTAAATAAGAAATGTGGAGTAATATTTTTTATTATTATTACCAATAACAGCTCATGGAAAAATGGCCATTAATAACAACGCATATCATTTCAGTAGTAAGACACCACCAAAAACAGGAAGCGGTGTGGAATTTCGCTGCAAGCTTTGAATGGGGAAAAAAATAGCACCATCTGGTGGATGAACATAACATAACAACGTCTTAAAAAACAAAACCGGTAGTCCAACTCTAATTCTTCACTTGAACGATTGCATTACTGTAATTTATGTTAATGTTCTACTAAAAATGAATAGGACATTTGTGCTTGTAAATAATAATATGAAAAAATAAATAATAATTAAATACATGTAATATAATAATAATAAATTAATTAAAATAATATAAATATAAAAGTAAATATAATATTAAATTAAAATAAATATAATAATAAATTAAAATAGATCTAATAATAAATTAAAATAAATGTAACAATAAATTAAAATAAATATAAAAATAAATTAAAATAAATATAATAATAAATATAATAATAAATATAATAATAAAAAATAAATGTGTTGGTTTGTGTGGCTAATTTCATGAACAGAAATGATTCTCCGCCGCAGCTAAATGAATGTGTAGCACATCACTTCTCTACGTCCAGGAATGTTTCATGTACTGTAAATATCTTATCTGCATTTCGACGGACATAAATGGGTACGGGCGCAGGGGGGGGGTGGGGGTGGGGCCGGGATCATTACTCCGACTGACAGCGTTTATGTTTCTGTGGGAGCCGTTACTGCAGGTAGATTAGATAAGGTGAGTGATTGGCTGCCCGGAGATTTATGAGTCTGTAGTGACAAGTTAACATTCACCTTGTATTTTCTTTATTTATGAGCCGCGCCTCACATTTGGAGTGCGAAACTTCATCAAGGGTGCGGAAAGGGTTCACCTTCATAGTGTTTGAGAATGTTCCATCATGTTGTCAGTTTGTTTTTTTGCATAATTCAAAATATTCCTTGTCTTTTTAATGTAGTCTTAGCAATGTCCGACAGTGAAATGTGACTATTATTACTGTACATGCTCTAATTATTGCCGGGAAGCTGTTTTATGCAATTGAAATATTAACAATAATTTGGAAAGCATGAGAAAGTGGAGAGGAAAACGCACCTCTTCATTTACTATCATGCATATTGCACAACACAGCAGCAACAGAACCACTGATGTTCTAGTTTTTAGTATAAATAATTGGAGCATTTATGGTATTAAAGGTTATTACCCATTGACATCACGTTATTTTATGTTTTATGTTTTATTTATTCATCATTGAGGTGTTGTGTTTTTCTTTCCTTTTTTTTTAGTCGTGTCTGGTAAGTTGACTTGTCACCCGTCACCCGAGACAGGAAGCTGTCAACACCCACCAACCCCACCCCCACATCCATCCTCCTCTCATCACCTCTCCACCCACCAATCATGCCTCTGTTGTCACGGGCAACAGCAACTCAAAAAGGACAATAATGGGTAAAAATATGCTCAGCTTGGGGCCTTCCGAAGGTAAAGCTGCCTCATTTATTTGCTATTGTTGCCCCCCCCCCCCCCTCCCTTTTAATGCATTACCAAACAGTGCATCTAATTCACGGACAAATGACATCTTTATTTCAAAGGACAGCTTTTCGATTGCTTGCTTGTTATGCATTGCGCAGCGCCGGCGTACAAATGATTAATACATTAGCAGACATAAAATATTGGCCCGGACGCCGCATCTCCACACATTGGCTGAAGGTCTAGTGCAGGGGTGGGCAAACTACGGCCCGGGGGCCACATCCGGCCCGCCAAGTGTTTCAATATGGCCCGCCTGTTTTTTTCCAAATATTTCATTTGAACTCAACGTACAACCTGGCATCGTGGCTTGGGACAATTTTTTGATGGTTGAGGTAGCTGCTTTATCAATTTCGTTATTTGATGTGGTCTGTTACAAAATGCTCCTGTAAAAAGGGACACAAGCACATAATAATAATAATAATAATAATAATAATGATAATAATAATGATAATAATAATAATAATAATAATAATAATAATAATAATAATAATAATAATAATAATAATAATAATAATAATAATAATAATAATAATAATAATAATAATAATAATAATAATAATAATAATAATAATAATAATAATAATTCATTCATTTTCTACCGCTTTTCCTCACGAGGGTCGCGGGGGGTGCTGGAGCCTATCCCAGCTGTCTTCGGGCGAGAGGCGGGGTACACCCTGGACTGGTTGCCAGCCAATCACAGGGCACATATAGACAAACAACCATTCACACTCACATTCATACCTATGGACAATTTGGAGTGGCCAATTAACCTAGCATGTTTTTGGAATGTGGGAGGAAACCGGAGTACCCGGAGAAAAAATAATAATAATAATGATAATAATAATAATAATAATAATAATAATAATAATAATAATAATAATAATAATAATAATAATAATAATAATAATAATGATAATGATAATGATAATGATAATGATAATGATAATGATAATAATAATAATAATAATAATAATAATAATAATAATAATAATGTCAATGATGATAATAATACTACTATTATATTAATATTGTTGTTAATAATATTAATATAATAATGGTAGTAATATTATTATTATAACAAAATAATAATAATATAATAACATTACTATAACTAATAATAATAATAATTCTAATAAAAATAACAATAATAATAATAATACATTGAGAAACACACTTTACATCAAATAAATGAAAAAAATATGTGTAAAAATATAGGTGTAAAAATGGACTGTTATGTGTAAAATACTACATAATACCCCCCCCCCCCCCTTGTCAATTTTGTTAAATTTATGCGGCCCGCGAGTCAAAAAGTTTGCCCACCCCTGTTCTAGTGTGACATTGGGCGACGACGCTCATTCATTGTGTCATTAAGATGCATGGGCGCCGTACTCTGGTTGACGCCTGCACTATTGGACGGCGTCGGCGTGGAGCAGATGGTTCGAACATAGCCCCCCATTTCCATGTCGGTTTTAACGCTCCATGCCCTTGCCCGTGCAAATTACTCGACATCTGTGTAGCCTTTGTGATTACATGTAAAGTTAGCTTATTAGTGTAAACGGCACTTAATAGCGTCAAGTCGTTGGATAACATTCAATCATGGCTGCTGTCCTGCAGTGCCGCCTGCGTTTGTGGTCAGACCAAGGAACCAGGTGGTCGGCGTTGGCAGAACCGTCACTTTCCAGTGCGAAGCCACCGGGAACCCTCAACCGGCCATTTTCTGGCAACGAGAAGGAAGCCAGGTAAAGGTGCTTCGGAATACCGTGTATCTCCGTGTATCTGATGTGTTTGACTCCCTTACAGAACCTGTTGTTCTCCTACCAACCGCCCCAACCTGCAAGCCGCTTCTCCGTGTCCCAGACAGGAGATCTAACCATCACGGATGCCGAACGCTCGGACGTGGGCTACTACAGCTGCCAGGCCCTGAACATTGCCGGCAGCGTCATCACCAAAGCCCTGCTGGAGGTCACAGACGGTAGGCCACTGTCTTCTTCTGGAATACTGTGAATTTGAGAATCATGCAGTGCATAAATATTCCCAGTAATGAGGTTAAAGCCTGTGCTGCCGAGCGTATTAATATCCAAAACGGAGGCTTGTGAGGTTTTGGCCCGAGCTCGCCAGAGGTGGAGACTCTCTGGTGCCTCCTCACCCAGACCGTGGCTCATTATTTGGCTTTTGCTGGCTAATGTCTCCTTCGGTGTTCCATGGCTGGCTTGCTGCTGTCAACCATTGCAAGACTGTGGCCGCGCATTGCGGTCTGGCTCGGGTCCCCCTAATTGCCTTGCTAGCCGGTGCGTGTCAGCCACGCTGGACTAAAACTCGGCCTTATTCCCCATAGAGATTTTCGCCGATATTATTTCATCTACAGTGCACCTCCATTCCTTCCTTCATTTAGTCCAGGGGTGGGCAAACTACGGCCCGGGGGCCACATCCGGCGCGCCAAGTGTTTGAATACGGCCCGTCCGTTCTTTCCAAAGTATTTCATTTAAACTCAACCATACGAACTGGCATCATGGCTTGAGCCAACCTTTTGATGGTTTTAGCAATTTTGTTATTTGATGTGGTCTGTTGTTTACATAGTGCTCCTGAAAAAAGGGACACAAGCATAATGATGATAATAATAATAATACATTTTAAAATATTTAAATATAAAATATTTAAATATAAAATATTTAAATTAAAATATTTACATATAAAATATTTACATATAAAATATTTACATATAAAATATTTAAATATAAATATAAAATAATAAATAATAATAGCAGATTGCATGACACTTATATACAATAATATAGATACAATAATAGATAGATAGATACAATAATACCAGGTGGACTGATACGTGTAAAATATATAGTCTGCCCCCCCCACCCCCCACCCCTGATTTAGTCAAATGTTCTTCCTCATTGCAGCCCTACAACAGTATCCTCTACACGTCTCCTTTGTCTGTCTTGCTCTCTGGATGATAATAATAACAGTTATTAAAGCGAGGAGGCCAGCGCTGCTCCGCAGGCAGATCTGGTAATTACGGGTCATGCTGACAATGTTTTAGTAATTGCAGCATCCCCGCCGCAAAAAGCAAAGACCCAGCGGTGGCGCCCCACGTGTGTACACACAATCGCACGTGTGTGGGTTAGCTATCGGATTGGCCTCTCATAACGTCTTTGTTGCTGGGGATGACATCAGTGCTCATCAATAGCGCTCGGAATAATAACAACTATTAGACGCGTTAGCACAACGTAATGATTCACCGACACTGCAAATGGAATGAAATAATTATCAGGAGAATATCGTTCAACTACGGCACTTACATTTGAAAGCAAAATACACATAAAAACATCAGCGGACAAGAGCGTCGTAGCCAATCAGAAGCATGAAGATGCTCCGCAGGCGATACTTGTGTAAAAATGAGCTGTTTGATTTTAATTGCGCTGTTTCTGTCGTACACCTCCTCGAATACCTGCTGCCAAATGATTTGAAAATTGCCTCCAGTTCTTAAAATTGGATTGTTTCCATCTCCCACGCTCTCGTCGACGCTACCTTTGCTGTGTTTCCTGTCACAACATCAACACCCTCTTTTCATCTCACCCACATAATTAGAACAAAATAATAACAAAAGAGTCTTGATGTGCTATATATATCACTATATTGACACTTACTATGGTACCCATTATGGCATTGGATGCTCATATCACCTCCTACTTCGATATGTGACCAAAAAAAAAAAACTTAAACTATATTAGGAAAGCAGGAAGTGAACAAATAAATAAAAAATAAATAAATAAATAAATAAAATAAAAATTCATTCATTCATTCATTTTCTACTGCTTTTTCCTCACCAGGGTCGCGGGGGTGCTGGAGCCTATCCCAGCTGTCTATAAATTTAAAAAAAACTTAAACTATATTAGGAAAGCAGGAAGTGAACAAATGTAAAAATAAAAATAAAAATAAAAATAAAAATAAAAATAAAAATAAAAATAAAAATAAAAATAAAAATAAAAATAAAAATAAAAATAAAAATAAAAATAAAAATAAAAATAAAAATAAAAATAAAAATAAAAATAAAAATAAAAATAAAAATAAAAATAAAAACTATATTAGGAAAGCAGGAAGTGAACAAATGTAACAGTTACTGATTGTAAAAGTACCAGATGGAGGGGTAGGATTTAATAAGCTTTGCTTCTTCCTACTCCTTTTGGACATGTGGAACTGGGAACTGATTATGGGATGCACTCAATTGTAATCTGATGCATGTTCAAATGAAATAAAACCATTACCATTACCATTACCATAATTACTCCATTCCTTTTATTTCTCCTTCTTGGTGCAGTCGTGTCAGACCGCCCTCCTCCGGTTATCCGCCAGGGACCGACCAATCAGACGGTGGCGGTGGACGGCACGGTGGTCCTCACCTGCGTGGCATCAGGCAGTCCCACCATTCTGTGGAGAAAGGACGGAGTGTTGGTGTCCACCCACGACTCTCGAGTCAAGCAGCTGGACACGGGTGCGCTGCAGATACGCTACGCTAAGGTGAGGCAACAGCGGGAATTGGTACAATTATTCAATATATCAGGTAGTTGGCTGCCTAAACTGGATGGAGTGAGGTTCCCCAGGCTGGCCAAGGTAGCATCTCAGTACGTCTCAGCGACCTTGAGATGGATGGTTTTGCTGCTTTGATGTGCTCATATAACAAAAACCAGTAGACTGGAGGTGCCCATTAAGACATAACTTCTTGATTGCAATGAAAAAAAAAACTAACACGCACCAGCAAATACAAATAGACGGTGTAGACATTGAAAGGGTGAAGGAAAATACATTTCTGGGGATCACAATAGATGAAAATATGAGCTGGAAACCTCATATTACAAATATACAACATAAGGTGGCCAGAAATATTTCAATATTGAACAAAGCAAAATTTGTTCTCAATCAGAAATCACTCCACACTCTTTATTGCTCTCTGGTTCTACCATATCTTACTTATTGTGTGGAAATATGGGCTAATAACTATAAAAGCAATCTTCACTGGCTAAATGTACTGCAAAAAAGGTCAGTAAGGATAATTCATAATGCCGCCTACAGAGAACATAATAACTCCTTATTTCTAAAATCACAAATACTTCAACTTGCTGATATAGTTCATCTTCAAACAGCTAAAATAATGCATAAGGCTAAAAATAATAATAATGTGTCTCACCTCCATGACACGCTGGGAAAATCCCCCCAGGTTTGCAAATAACACGTGTTCCCTGCCAGCAGCAGCCTCAGCGGGCTGCCGCTCAATCGTCGCGGGCTTGACTCTGCACTCACTGTCAGTCAGCTAGCGTGGAGTCTTTTGTGTGAAACTGTTGTGTGTGAGAGAGAGAGCATACGTGAAACACACACACACACACACACACACAAAGATGGAGGCGTCACGGGGTTAGAGTTCACGTCAGTTTGTGGCGTTCTGATGACTGCTGGCATGTCTTGTGGTTAGACAAGATTGCAGTGTGATTGGACCTGTGGTGAGAGTAGCGTGGGGAAGAGTGGGGTCGGGGGGGGGGGGGGGGGGCGGTGGCAGCCCAAATAGCACTTATATACCGTAAGTGTGGAAACTAGCCTAACACTTTCTATTAATGAAGGTGTCATTTCTCTTGGATGGTGTTTTCATGAAGATGGTTTGACGTATGAGGTAATTGATTTTATTCATGCGGTTTTTCTCGGAGTGGTATACGCACCCCGTGGGTTGAGGGCATAACACACACAAACACACACACACACACACACACACACATACACACAAATCATGTATTGTTTTGCCCGGCAGCCATGACTTTATGATGCAGTATTCCTCCTACAATGCCATTATTTGTGTGAGCCACTCTCACTGCAAACATGTTGACTCTTGCTAGTTGTGCTTTTTGTAGATCAATAGCATATTTGTGTAAAAAAAAAAAAATGTGCACAATATACAGTAATCCCTCACACATTAAATTTTCCTCCTTCACTTTATCACCATTTTTCAAAAATATATTAACTGCCACAGTCAAAAAAATTGTTAAGGAAATCTCCCAATTCTAACCTGTGTGGATGTCTTATATATGCTTTATATGTCTTATTTTCTCTTATCATTTCTATTATATTAGAATAATATAATATAATATAATATAATATAATATAATATAATATAATATAATATAATATAATATAATATAATATAATATAATATAATATAATATAATATAATATAATATAATATAATATAATATAATATAATATAATATAATATAATATAATATAATATAATATAATAATGTAGAAACAGATTTTGTAGGCTGTAACTACGAAAATATTTGATTTATAAGAAATTCACTTATCACAGTAGGGTCTAGAACAGGGGTGGGCAAACTACGGCCCGGGGGCCACATCCGGCCCGCCAAGTGTTTGAATACGGCCCGCCCAATCTTTCCAAAGTATTTAATTTAAACTCAACATACAACCTGGCATCATGGCCTGAGCCAACCTTTTGATGGTTGTATCAATTTCGTTGTTTGACATGGTCTGTTGTTTACAAAGTGCTCCTGAAAAAAGAGACACAAGCACATAATAATAATAAAAATTAAAATAATAATTATTATATTATTATTATAACTATTATGATTATTATATTAATGCTAATTATTATATTAATTATATATAATAATATTGTTATATTTGCATATTTTACATAATAATAATATAATAATTATTATTTTAATTTTATTTTAATTATTATAATATTTTATTATTTTTTTAAATATTTAAATATAAAATAATAAATAATAATAGCAGATTGCATGACAATTTTACAGATACAATAATACCAGGTGGACTGTTACGTGTAAAATATATAGTCTGCCCCCCCCTCGGGAATTTTGTTATATCAATGCGGCCCGCGAGTCAAAAAGTTTGCCTACCCCTGGTCTAGAACCAATGAACCGTGATAAATGAGGGATTAGTGTAGTGCATTTGAAATGTTTTTGTTATAGTTTATGCTATTTAAATGTGTTGATTTTATTTATGTTGAAAAAAAAATGATGAAAAATTTAGCGGAATATACTGCATTTGTGATTATTTTGTTGTAATTATTTGTGTATGAAGTATTTATGTATTTATTTATTTTATAATGTAGTTTTATTATAGTTTTTCATGTATTTTATTTGTGTCATATTTATTTATATATTCATTAATTTGCTTCATACTGTAGTAATATATAAAGAATATTTATTTACTTTTTTTCCACTAGAGCCAATGCAGCAAAATTGAATTTAGTGTATGTTTTTGTTATAGTTTATGCTATTTAAATGTATCGATTGTGTTGATTTTATTTATGTTGTATAATTCTGTGAAAAAAATTTAGCGCAATATACTGCATTTGTGATTATTTCTGTATGAAGTCATGTATGTATTTATTTATTTTATAATGTAGTTTTATTATAGTTTTTATATATTTTATTTGTGTCATATTTATTTATACATTCATTAATTTGCTTCATACTGTAGTAATATATAAAGAATATGTATTTACTTTTTTTTCAAAATATAATTTTGTGCATACAGGCTGTGAAACCACATTGCTGCGTATAAACAAACAGCCAAAACGACACCATTGACTTCAAAACAGCGTCATGTAGGAGCCCCTCAGCTCCAACCATAAAGGGAATGCAGATCCCGTTACATATTAGAGTCCCATTGTGACTTTGGCTTCTCTTAGTTAATAAACTCAGCCATAAGGCATCATAAAAAATGAAGCTAATGGAAGTAACTGCTGTGTTTTGCTCCTTCATCACATCGAGTCACATCTGTTCAGTGGGGATGGGAAGTAGATACGGAAGAAGTTATTTGGTGTCTGCGCTGTAAGAAATGATGTTGCGATGATGAGGCAAAGCCAGCTGCCTGCCACACGCTGTCACAATGTCAATAAACGCATCGCGGAGATGCTGCTGAAGGAGAAAAGGAAGGTGCTGAACACGGCGGGAAACGCCGGCAGATGTTAACGCATCATTTTGATTTGTACAAATGTCGTTTTCTTCCAGCTGAGCGACTCCGGCGCCTACACCTGCATCGCCTCGACGCCTGGCGGGGAGGCCTCGTGGAAGGCACATTTAGAAGTCCAAGGTGAAAGATCACATGGTTTTGTGACACATATTTAGTGTTCGGGAAGGAAGTAGAATTGAGAATGCCAATAAACTGATTTTATTTTCCTCCGTCCAGAGTTTGGAATTCAAGTCCAGCCAAACAGACCCACTGACCCAAACCTGATACCTAGTGCCCCCTCCAGACCCGAAGTCACGGATGTTACCCGGACTTCTGTTACGCTTTCCTGGAAGCCGAACCTCAATGCTGGAGCCACGCCCACATCCTACATCATAGAAGCTTTCAGGTGCCAAGCCTCAAACTTCTCTCGCTTGAAGAATTAGTAACGTTTTTTCACAAAGGGATTCCACAAGGGCTTTTAATGTAGGTCAACATCTTCCCACCCCTGCTCCAGCTCTGATACTATCTCCGTAGTACTGGAAGGATGTCTATTTCACACAATTCCGGTCAGCACCTTTTGTGTAGAACAGTGACCGGGAAAGGGGGCGAATGCTCGAATGACTGCAATCTAGGATCTTTAAAAAAGTGGGGGTTTATATTTAATCCAAATCTAGATTCACATCAGATTCCAATAGAAAACAATGTAATCTGATCATAGCAAAATGATTACAACCTGATCCGAAGAGATTTCAACATTCCAACATGGATTTTCCAAGTTGTGCCATATGTGCAATCTGGATCACATTTTGATTAAGCTTCTTTTTATTTGTAACAGCTGCTAATTTTGCATATACGTACCTCATTTTGTCAAAATGGTCCAAAATTACAAGATCCGTTCCTGAATCCGAGGATATTTCAACATTCCAACACAGATTTTCCAAGTTCTGCCATATGTGCAATCTGGATCGCATCTTGATTAAGCTTCTTTTTATTTGTAACAGCTGCATATACCAACCTCATTTTGTCAAAATGGTCCAAAATTACAAGATCCGGTCCTGAGTCCGAAGATATTTCAACATTCCAACACGTATTTTCCAAGTTCTGCCATATGTGCAATCTGGATCAAATCTTGATTAAGCTTCTTTTTATTTGTAACAACTGCTAATTTCAAATATTTACGGACCTCATTTTGTCAAAATGGTCCAAAATTACAAGATCCGGTCCTGAATCCGAGGATATTTCAACATTCCAACACAGATTTTCCAAGTTCTGCCATATGTGCAATCTGGATCACATCTTGATTAAGCTTCTTTTTATTTGTAACAGCTGCTAATTTTGCATATACGAACCTCATTTTGTCAAAATGGTCCAAAATTACTAGATCCGGTCCTGAATCCGAAGATATTACAATATTCCAACATGGATTTTCCAAGTTCTGCCATAGGTGCAATCTGGATCCAATCTTGATTAAGCTTCTTTTTATTTGTAACAACTGCTCATTTCAAATATTTACAGACCTCATTTTGTCAAAATGGTCCAAAATTACAAGATCCGGTCCTGAATCCGAGGATATTTCAACATTCCAACATGGATTTTCCAAGTTGTGCCATATGTGCAATCTGGATCACATTTTGATTAAGCTTCTTTTTATTTGTAACAGCTGCTAATTTTGCATATACGTACCTCATTTTGTCAAAATGGTCCAAAATTACAAGATCCGTTCCTGAATCCGAGGATATTTCAACATTCCAACACAGATTTTCCAAGTTCTGCCATATGTGCAATCTGGATCGCATCTTGATTAAGCTTCTTTTTATTTGTAACAGCTGCATATACCAACCTCATTTTGTCAAAATGGTCCAAAATTACAAGATCCGGTCCTGAGTCCGAAGATATTTCAACATTCCAACACGTTTTTTCCAAGTTCTGCCATATGTGCAATCTGGATCAAATCTTGATTAAGCTTCTTTTTATTTGTAACAACTGCTAATTTCAAATATACATGTACCTCACTTTGTCAAAATGGTCCAAAATTACAAGATCCAGTCCTGAATCCGAAGATATTTCAACCTTCCAACACGGATTTTCCAAGTTGTGCCATATGTGCAATCTGGATCACATTTTGATTAAGCTTCTTTTTATTTGTAACAGCTGCTAATTTTGCATATATGAACCTCATTTAGTCAAAATGGTTCAAAATTACAAGATCCGTTCCTGAATCCGAGGATATTTCAACATTCCAACACGGATTTTCCAAATTCTGCCATAGGTGAAATCTGGATCACATCTTGATTAAGCTTCTTTTTATTTGTAACAGTTGCTAATTTTACATATACGTACCTCATTTTGTCAAAAAGGTCCAAAATTACAAGATCCAGTCCTGAATCCGAACATATTTCAACATTCCAACATGGATTTTCCAAGTTGTGCATACTATGTGCGTCCCCAACGTTGATGTAGTTGACGTGGGTTACATGTCTTTTAAATTCACCGGTAAGCTGTCCATTATATAAGTTGTTTTTCCGCGCTCTAAAATCAGCTGGGATAGGTTCCAGCCGTTACAGAATGAATGTGATCTTCATCTATTTGTGCTGCGTTCACAGTCACGCATCAGGGAGCAGCTGGCAGACTCTGGCGGATCACGTGAAAACAGAATCCTTTGTGTTGAAGGGCTTGAAGCCCAGCGCCGTCTACCTCTTCTTAGTGCGGGCAGCCAATGCCTATGGACTCAGCGACCCCAGTCCAATCACCGATGCTGTGAAAACACAGGGTAAGAACAGCCTTCTGCTTTTTGCTAACCCCCCCCCCCCCCCCCCCACACCAAATAGTTTGAGACTAATATTGCTTCCATGCAGATATCCCTCCAACCAGTCAGGGCGTGGACCACCGTCAGATCCAGAGGGAATTGGGGGAGGTTGTCATCCACCTGCACAATCCCACCATCCTGTCATCGTCCTCCATCAGGGTGCAGTGGACGGTGGGTGTGACTTTCAGCCCCACGCACACATTCAGTCACACGGGTCACCGCCACAGTGGGTTCAGAGCTTCATGAAATTATGTGCCCGACGGTCAATTTGTCAGAGCGCTGAGCCGAGCTAAAGTGCTAATGTCCTGGCAGCTCGCACAGGAAGGACGTTGCGGACAGCAGCCAGCTACCAGAGCACAGAACAAGCACTTTGAGAGTCCGTCTGGCTTTAGCGTTTGAGCTATGATCTGCAGAATGAGCCACCTTAGAAAACCTCCAGTGGGGGTTACCGTACCGCCGTCTGCCAGTCTGTGCCCCCTCACATTGAAAACAGCCGACAGCTGCTAAAGTAATATTGGTGAGAAGGAGGAGGTGGCCGACTCCGAAGTGGAAATGGCTTGCAGATGTTAAAGGTGGGAGAACAAGGAGAAGAACCTTACACCTGCCGAAAAAAAGCTCAGAATTTTGTTGCACATTGTTTCCAAACATTAAGTCCCAGTTTGTTAATAGTAGAAGAATAGTAGAATAGATGGACTAACAAACATAACCATAACATTCTTCAGGGATCTCTGGGCTGTGTGGCCAACATGCTAACCGCGAGACCACCGCGCAGTCTTTTTTACACAACACTGAAAATGTCAAATATTTGGTATTGGTAATGGTTTAATTTCATTTGAACATGCATCAGATTACAATTGAGTGCATCCCATAATCAGTTCCCAGTTCCACATGTCCGAAAGGAGTAGGAAGAAGCAAAGCTTATTAAATCCTACCCCTCCATCTGGTACTTTTACAATCAGTAACTGTTACATTTGTTCACGTCCCGCTTTCCTAATATAGTTTTTATTTTTATTTTTATTTTTATTTTTATTTTTATTTTTATTTTTATTTTTATTTTTATTTTTATTTTTATTTTTATTTTTATTTTTATTTTTATTTTTATTTTTATTTTTATTTTTATTTTTATTTTTACATTTGTTCACTTCCTGCTTTCCTAATATAGTTTAAGTTTGTTTTTTTTTATTTATAGACAGCTGGGATAGGCTCCAGCACCCCCGCGACCCTCGTGAGGAAAAAGCGGTAGAAAATGAATGAATGAATTAATGAATGAATGAATTTTTATTTTATTTATTTATTTATATATATCTTTTTATTTATTTGTTCACTTCCTGCTTTCCTAATATAGTTTAAGTTTTTTTTTTTGTCACATATCGAAGTATGAGGTGATATGAGCATCCAGTGCCATAATGGGTACCATAGTAAGTGTCAATATAGTGATATATATATATAGCACATCATCACATTTTTATTTTTATTTTTATTTTTATTTTTATTTTTATTTTTATTTTTATTTTTATTTTTATTTTTATTTTTATTTTTATTTTTATTTTTATTTTTATTTTTATTTTTATTTTTATTTTTATTTTTATTTTTATTTTTATTTTTATTTTTATTTTTATTTTTTAAATGTTTTTTATTTTATTACTTTTTTAAATTTTATTTTTGTCACATACCGAATTGCATAGAGAAGTATTGGATGACATTTTTAGGTAATATTATTTTATTATTTTTAGCCTTATGCATTATTTTAGCTGTTTGAAGATGAACTATATCAGCAAGTTGAAGTATTTGTGATTTTAGAAATAAGGAGTTAGTATGTTCTCTGAATTATCCTTACTGGCCTTTTTTGCAGTACATTTAGCCAGTGAAGATTGCTTTTATAGTTATTAGCCCATATTTCCACACAATAAGTAAGATATGGTAGAACCAGAGAGCAATAAAGAGTGTGGAGTGATTTCTGATTGAGAACAAATTTTGCTTTGGTTGCTTTGGTTATTAGGATGTCATGATTGATCGTATCAAAGGCTTTTGTCAGATCCATGAATACTGGAATTTCCAAGTCATCAGAGTCAAGTCAAGACTCATTGATGTCGAAGTCCAGTTGCGATCTTTGATGGTTTTGTCAAATCAAAGTCCAATTCAGGTGTATTTCGAAAAAACTGACCATACATGTACTCCATAAACAGGAACGTGAAGACAGAACGCTCCAGACACGAAATTCTAGCACCGCAATTCCCACGTTTCTCGGAGCTAAATCTTTTTCCATTGTAGGCTTTATTGGTTTTATGTGTTCCTTTATTTTGTGCTTTCCAGCTAATCATAACCACCTGAGCTGGCAGCTTATTTTACAGGATAGCATGTTTTAAAAGCAGCTCCGCAAACCTTCCACCGGGGCTTACGAGGATATTAGCCCGGTGGTAACTGCTGATCATAAAGCTACTTTAATTAAACTAACACAACGACTTGCTTTACAATGAAACGTATCTCAAGTTGCTGCACAAAAAAAAAAAAAAAAGCTCCCTCGACTTGAATCAGCACTGTGCATCGGAGAGTATGCCGCTCTGGGAGCCTGATCCTTCTTTAACCAGCTCCAGACTTGGAGGAACCTCTGGCCAATGACCTCATCATAGTGCGGTTTGTGCAAATGGCTGCTCCAAAATGCCAAAGCGGCGGTGCATTGACGGGCCCGTTGAAAACAAGCAATGCAGACGTGGATGGTCGCGTGACAAGTTGGCATATGGACCGACAGACTCTTAGGTGTACTGGTCTCACAGTTGCATTGCGGTTTCGGGATGCTACTGTGCAAAAAGTCTCTTTTTCCGCCCTGAAGCTATTTTCCCATCATGCAATTTAGATTGCTAGCTAGAATTAACTCTGGTTTAGTCCTTATTTACTGGTGACGGTACCATCAGGTAGTATTTCTTGGACGATTTCAGGTACTCTTTGTACAGTAAACCTCGCATATATCGGACTCGGATATATTGGAAATTCGCTCACAACGGACAGATAAAAAAGAAGCGATTTTTCTGTAATGCATTTCCAATAAAAATTCATTGCATATATCGGATTTTTTATAACGGATTTCGCCTATTTCGGACAAAATCTCCAGTCCCGTTCCAATGCATTTCCATGAAATTTCCCTCGCATATATCGGATGGCCGCATCGTGGCGCTCCGATTCGCCGAATCGTGACAGGCCGCTATACGACGTACAATGTACCTGCGCGTCCAGGTACATTGGAAACATAGTCAAGGAAGTGCCTTTTTATAACGGATAAAATCCGATTTACGCATATACCGGATATAAATCCGATATATGCGTAAAACTGACATTTTCCGGTATACATATATAACGGATTTCGCTTATATCGGACAAAACCAGTGGGAACAATTGAATCCGATATATCCGAGGTTTACTGTAGTAACTGAAGATTAATCATTCATTCATTTTCTACCACTTTTTCCTCATGAGGGTCTTTGGGTGAGAGGCGGGGTACACCCTGGACTGGTGGCCAGCCAATCACAGGGCACATATAGACAAACAACCATTCACACTCACATTCATACCTATGGACAATTTGGAGTGGCCAATTAACCTAGCATGTTTTTGGAATTTGGAGTACACGGAGAAAACCCACGCATGCACAGGGAGAACATGCAAACTCCACACAGAGATGCCCGAGGGTGGAATTGAACCCTGGTCTCCTAGCTGTGAGGTCTGCGCGCTAACCACTAGACCACCGTGCCGCCCGAGATTAATCATTCATTCATTCATTTTCTACCGCTTTTTCCTCACAAGGGCCGCGGGGGGTGCTGGAGCCTATCCCAGCTGTCTTCGGGCGAGAGGCGGGGTACACCCTGGACTGGTGGCCAGCCAATCACAGGGCACATATAGACAAACAACCATTCACACTCACATTCATACCTATGGACAATTTGGAGTGGCCAATTAACCTAGCATGTTTTTGGAATGTGGGAGGAAACCGGAGTACCCGGAGAAAACCCACGCATGCACGGGGAGAACATGCAAACTCCACACAGAGATGCCCGAGGGTGGAATTGAACCCTGGTCTCCTAGCTGTGAGGTCTGCGCGCTAACCACTAGACCACCGTAAGAAAAGTCATGCAGGAAACGTGTTTTGATATTAGTCGTGATGCAATGTTGATATCATTTGCAACCCTAATGTACGTTTCTCCGTCAACCAATAGTTGGAGTGCCCTGTAACTCCGCCCCCTTTAGGCATCACATCACTTGGCTAACAGTCTCACGCTTTATTCCTGTTCCGTCCACTAGGTGGAGCAGCAGTCGCAGTACATCCAGGGTTACAAGGTCATGTACCGCCCTTCGCCAGAAGGGCAGCAACGCAGCGAGTGGGCCGTATTCGAGGTGCGCACGCCCAGCGAGGACACCGCCGTCGTGCCGCAGCTGCGCAAAGGTGTCACGTATGAGTTCAAAGTCCGGCCCTTCTTCAACGAATTCCAGGGCACCGACAGCGACGTCAAAATCGGCAGAACCCTCGAGGAAGGTGTGTGTGTGTATGTGTGTGTGTGAAAGTGTGTGCTTTAGCGCTTTAACGCTTGCATGTGTGCACGCGTGTTTTCATGTTTACACTATTTTATATGCACAGCTTGCATGTGTGCGAGCAGACAACAGCTGTTCACACCAGGCGCAGACGAGTGGGGGGGGGGGTGCAGGGGGGGGGGGGTTTATGGTGAAATGTGCAACATTCAAGCATGCTAGTGTGGGAGGTTGAGCGCTTTAAAAAGGGCCCTATGGAAGCTCACATACAACACATAGGGTGTGGCGCTAGCTCGGCACGTAGCTGCACATTTTAATCTGCAGCAGACTGTAGAGAAAAATATGCCCGCAGTGTTTACTGCTTTACATTTTGATCTTTTTACTCCTTTGATCGCCGCAAACGTTTGGCTCTCTTGGCAGCAGCGAGGGGAAAATGCTCGTTTTCACTTCACCCAGTCACGATGTTTACGTCTTTTACCTTACATTCATCCGTTTCACACCTAAATAAAAACATAGCAAAATTACCTAAAATGCAAATGTAAGGCATTCAATGATGATGTGATTACAAGTAGTACTCTGCACTGGTCACTAGGTGTCAGTAATGTTACAATGACACAATAGCCACAACAACTCTCACAATGCTAACACGTGTGAGTCTATATTTACGTCTCATATGTGTTATTTCCTCGTATGTTTATTATACTGGGTAATATGAGTCTTAATGGGACTCTAGGGGTGCTATTTCATGTCTACAGAGCTCTTAATGGGACTCTAGGGGTGTTATTCATGTCAAGGGGGCTCTAATGTTAAAAAAATATATATTTAGAGAGTCACAAAGAGATTTTCTATGGTTGTTATTTCCTCCTATGTTTATTATACTGGGTAATATGAGTCTTAATGGGACTCTAGGGGTGTTATTTCATGTCAAGAGGGCTCTAATGTTAAAAAAATATATATTTAGAGAGTCACAAAGAGATTTTCTATGGTTGTTATTTCCTCCTATGTTTATTATACTGGGTAATATGAGTCTTAATGGGACTCTAGGGGTGTTATTTTATGTCTAGAGGGCTCTAATGTTAAAAATATATATATTTAGAGAGTCACAAAGAGATTTTCTATGGTCGTTATTTCCTCCTATGTTTATTATACTGGGTAATATGAGTCTTAATGGGACTCTAGGGGTGTTATTTCATGTCTAGAAGGCTCTAATGTTAAAAAATATATATATATAAAAAGTCACTAAGAGATTTTCTAAGGTTGTTATTTCCTCCTATGTTTATTATACTAGGTAATATGAGTCTTAATGGGATTCTAGGGGTGTTATTTCATGTCCAGAGGGCTCTAATGTTAAAAAATATATATATTTAGAGAGTCACAAAGAGATTTTCTATGGTCATTATTTCCTCCTATGTTTATTATACTGGATAATATGAGTCTTAATGGGACTCTAGGGGTGTTATTTCATGTTTAGAGGGCTCTAATGTTAAAAAAATATATATATTTAGAGAGTCACAAAGAGATTTTCTATGGTCGTTATTTCCTCCTATGTTTATTATACTAGGTAATATGAGTCTTAATGGGACTCTAGGGGTGTTATTTCATGTCTAGAGGGCTCTAATGTTAAAAAAATATATATTTAGTGAGTCACAAAGAGGTTTTCTATGTTCTAACTATGAAATATTTGATTTATAAAAAGGAATCCCGTAAGTAACCAATTTATCGTGATAAATGAGGGATAACTGTTCTCGAAATAATCCGAAAGTCAAAATCTATGGCACAAATCATCCACAATGTTAAGGATATTGGAGCAACACAAGTGTGAGTACACCATCATACACAAAAAAACTCCAGCATCCTCACTATGATTATTCCTTTGTTGTCTGGCACCACGACTCACTATTCAGGGTAAATGTGTATAATATATGTTTTTTTCTCCTTTGTCTCCCCCCACTTCAGCCCCCAGTGCACCACCCCGTGAGGTTACAGTGACAGAGAGCGGTGACAATGGCACTACCATCTTGGTCTCCTGGCAACCCCCTCCTGAGGAGAAACAGAATGGGGTGGTCCAGGAATACAAGGTAACAAAAAAAGAAAAAAAATTCTATCTCAGGTTGAGCAAGTGGGATGTGTCGTGTACACAAAGACACAAAGAGGAGACAGAATAAACAAAAGAAAAGAGGTATGCGACAGAGTCAGATAACAGCGGTGGAGACATTGCACAGACATGGAAATAAATTCCCGGAGGAGAGTTACCTTTCTGTGTGCCAGACACTCAAAGACAGCAGAACGCAGGTGGAGCTTACCAAAGGAAAGGCGGAATGCTGTGAAATACTGCCACCTAGTGGAAGTCGTAGCAACTGAATGCCATATTCATGAACAGTGAAGCAGTTTAGATGACAAAACTACAAATATCTTATATATTAAGTAAAACATATTGGACATAAATTGAAACAATACAAGAAAATGTACTAAAAAACAAGAAAACTATTTCATTTATAAATAATTTTTTGTTGTGAAATACAAATTATTATTATATATATATATATATGAATATATATATAAATTTATTATTATTATTAGAGTTATGTATTATGACAATGTGCACAATGTGCTCTGATTTGAATATATATATATATATATATATATATATATATATGAATATATATATAAATGTATTATTATTATTAGAGTTATGTATTATGACAATGTGCACAATGTGCTCTGATTTGAATATATATAAATTTGTATATATATATATATTCATATATATAAATTTGAATATATATAAATTTATATATATATTCATATATATATATATATTCAAATATATATAAATATATATAAATTTGAATATATATAAATTTATATATATATATATATATATATATATTCAAATCAGAGCACATTGTGCACATTGTCATAATACATAACTCTAATAATAATAATAAATTTATATATATATATATATTCAAATCAGAGCACATTGTGCACATTGTCATAATACATAACTCTAATAATAATAATTTGTATTTCACAACTAAAAATTATTTATAAATGAAATAGTTATCTTGTTTTTTTAGTACATTTTCTTGTATTTTTTCAATTTATGTCCAATTTATGTCCATTTTGTTTTACTTAATATATAAGATTTTTGTATATATATATATATATATGATAATATATTTGACTTAAATATTAAAAATAATACAGTATAGGGTAGCAAGATATGAATATGAATGAATAGAACTCTTCAGTGCAGGGGTGTCAAACTGGACATTACCCCCCCATTACCCCTGCTGGGATTGGAACATTCCAATATATTGCACCCCTGTTTTCAGGTTGGGAAAATGTGTCTTTATGTATACTTCACTCGTGTGGATGAACATTTTCTTGATATATCTGCACGTTGGACGTGTGGTTAGCGTGCAGGCCATGCACCTAGGAGACTCGGGTTCGATTCCTCGCTCGGGCATCTCTGTGTGGAGTTTGCATGTTCTCCCCGGGTACTCCGGTTTCCTCCCACATTCCAAAAACATGCTAGGTTAATTGGTGACTCCAAATTGTCCATAGGTATGAATGTGAGTGTGAATGGTTGTTTGTCTATATGTGCCCTGTGATTGGCTGGCCCAGCATGCTTTGCTATCGTTAAAATGTTCACTTTTGACTGTCTTATGTCTCTTTAAGGTGTTATTTTGTACAGAGTGTAATAATTAAAGTGTTGCCTTTTTTAACCAATAATAGCCTTTATTTGTATAAACGTATTTTTCCCAAATGGGAAGGATTGTTTGTCACAGAGTTGGCATGTAGGGAAATAGTTTTCCATTTTCCTGGTCGACGTTTTCACGCTCTCAGCTTCGGAGCAGAGAAATTCCGAGCTTTGTAGTCGATTCACGCAAGAGCACGTTGAATCCCCATGAAGTGTGTTGACAAAGCATAAGTTTAGGTTTTATGTAGTATGTGTGGTTGTCTTTGTGGCCCTGCTTTTTGCCTGCCAGGGGAGCACGCCCGCCACCTCTCCCCGGAGTGACAGCTTCTACAAGCGGGTCTAACTGATTACTGATCCCTATTTGTTTTCCGTGAGTTTAAGGCTCCAGCGAGACATGTTATGGCTACCTCACTTAATACTAACCCTTTGTTCACGCCGCCTGGAAAACATAAAGTCATGTTTTTAGAATCCATTCCGACCTCAGCCGTGTAACGCGACACGCACTTCCTGCTGAGACTCGGCCCAATTAACGGTAGCAGCCTCCGTGATGGATGTGGTTCTTCTCCTTCCTAATGCGTCTTTCTCCCTGGTGGCAGATTTGGTGCCTGGGGAACGAGAGCAGGTACCACATCAACCGCACCGTGGACGGCTCCACCTTTTCCGTGCTCATTCCCAGTCTGGCTCCGGGGATCCGCTACAGCGTGGAGGTGGCTGCCAGCACGGGGGCGGGTCCAGGGGTCAAGAGCGACGTCACTTACTTCCAACTTGGTGAGTAGAAAATATAACATCGGATAAAAGTTGCTGGGGTGCGTATGGAGGGATTTGGTCCTTTGTGAGGTCAGAGGTCACCATCTCTGTTCTAGTGCTTGTTCTTCCACAGCAAACTCATCCAAGCATACCTTGATTGACCTTGCTTGGTGCAATGGGAGAAAAAAAGACTTTTTCCACTAATGTGGAAGATTATGATTATGTGCAAAATGGCTTTAATCCAATCCCTAGATTGTGGATTAATTATATGATAAGGTGTGCTACAATATTTTCATAATTTATGGTTCATAAATGGTCTACTTTCCTTACTGTCTGATCCAACACGTTACAAATGGGGCGGGCAATTGATGGTAAATATTTGGGGTATTTGCAAGAGAAATCTGCTTTATTTTTATTTTTTTAAATATATAGTTTTTATTTTTTTAGCTGTTTTTTTTAACATTTTTATTTTTATTTGTCAAATTTGGGGGGGTTGTTGTATATATAATGTACAGTATATATCATATATATGCATATATATTATTAATTTGAATAAAAAATATATATTTTTAAATGATACATGAAATGAAACATAAATTACATATTACTTATTATATTAAATAATTATATTGAATAATGTCAATTGATGGTAAATATTTGGGGCATTTGCAAGGGCAATCTGCTTTATTTTTGTATATTTTTTGGAAATATATAGTTTTTATTTTTTTAGCTGTTTTTTTAACATTTTTATTTTTATTTGTCAAATTTGGGGGGGTTGTTGTATATATAATGTACAGTATATATCATATATATGCATATATATTATTAATTTGAATAAAAATAAATATTTTTAATGATACATGAAATGAAACATAAATAACATATTACTTATTTTATTAAATAATTATATTGAATAATGTATATTTAATTGTTTTTTTGCAAATTAGGTATTTTTATTTTATTTAGTCTTTATTCATTTTTATATGGACAACAGAAAAATGTAATTAAGTCACAACATTCTGTAAATAATTATATTGAATAATGTATATTTAATTGTTTTTTGCAAATTAGGTATTTTTATTTTATTTAATTTTTATTAATTTTTATGTGGACAACATAAAAATGTAATTAAGTCACAAAATTCTGTAAGTGATTATTTGAACCAATATTTTATTATTAATTTAATTAATATTTTGTTTTTTATAGTTTTTAAGAAATATTTTTAACGTTTTTTTTTTTTCAAATTTTCTAAATTTCCTAGTTATTGCACAATCTGAGGTTACAAAAACATTTCAGTTAATTTATTCTCCCATAAATTCCTTACTTCTTCCATAATAATTTTCTAATTCCCACTTGAAATGCAAATTTTGCAATTTTTTTTTTTTTTTTTTTTACAATGACCATGTGAATGAATCCTGCCTGTCCCGTGTTGTCGTCGTTCTAATCTACGCCAACACGAAGGCATGGCGAAACATGCTTGTTAGTGCGTATGACTGAACGACACCGTGAAGCATCTTCTTCCGTGACTGACACAATTTCCTCCTGCGTTGATTGTTGTCATGTTTCGACACCGGGTGTGGAACAAGACGCCTCAGGGGAGGACGACCAAACAAGTGGGGTGTGGAGCGTCTGTGATTTGACACTCGTACGGTCCAAAAAAGAGCAACATATGAAGGAGCTTTTTCCAATTAAAATAGAATCGGCATGAAACATGAAAGTCCCGAGTCGGAGAGAGGAATATATTGAGCGCGGCGGGAGTGAAGCGGCTTTGTCTTTCATGTGGAAGACAAATTGAGTAAAACCAGACCGAGGGCGTATTGTTGTTGTTAGCAGACATGGAGATGATGCTTTGCGAATCCGCCTCCAGGAAGTCGCGCCATGCTAATTACTGAAGTGTGTACGTTTGAGGATTTGTTGAAGTCATCCACGATTCCATGAAGCTTCCATGTTGGCTCACAAGGGGACCTAATTTGTTCATTTTTAGACCCTTTGTATTGACTTGTGGTCTTCTATAGAGCAGCTACACACAATAACCCGCACAGAAAACATTTAGATTTTCCAGAATCTGCACCTATTCCAACAATATTTCCTTTGAGTTGTGCTTCCTGCCAAAAAGGTCAGTTATAATTTATTCCACCCAGGGCCCGCCTCCGAGCATGCCCACTCCGCTGTGATTGGCCACATGCCCAAAGTCTTCTGTGACATCACAAGGGAGCAGTTATACCACGCCTTTTTGAAACCAAGCGTTTTGAACGCTAAGAGACATGCTAGCAAATAAAGATAATTACATTTGGAAATAAATTTATACAACTTCATGAAACAAAATACTAGAATCGAGGTTGTAAATGTAGGTTACTGCTTTTGATAATGTTTTGGCCAGCAGAGAAGGTTTTGCTGGCCCTGACAGCACTGCATTGACAGTCGGTATTCAAGCTTTATATATATATATTTTTTTTTATTTATTTATTTTTTTTCTTTTCATAATATTATGACTTTTAAAAATCTGTTCTTTAATATTCAGTACTTTTTTTTTAACTACTATTATTTTTCCTCATAATGTTGAAAAAAAAAATTTCCCCTCTTAATATTTTGACTTTATTCTCATAAAATCAAAGCTGTTTTTTTTCTGCTATTGTTGGGTTTTATTTTACATTTTCCAACTCCGTCAACTTTGTTATTGTATTTTTTTTTTTTGGTAATTTCATGACTTTATTGTCATAATTAGTTTATCATATTACAAAAAAATATAATTTACAAAATAATATAATATATTATTGTTCCTTATAACACAACAATGGTACTTAAAATTACAACTTTTTCTTGTTAAATGATGCAAAATTTTACTTTGTACGTCAAATAATACGCGAGCCCCCAGCCCGCACTTGGGCTGCCCTACACTAACAGTACCACGTGCCTGACAATTGAGACGGTGCTTTATTTATTTATTATTATTATTTTTTTTTTTAGTTAGCATTTTTAAGCATTTTTCAACCCTTTTTATGGAGTTTGTTTTCCTTTAGATTTTAATTTATTCCACCCACGGCAGACTCCGCTATAATTGGTCACACACCCAAAGTGCTTCCAAACTATGAACCATATAAGGAAGTCCTCCCTCTGTGACATCACAAAGGGGCAGTTATACCACGCCTTTTGAAACCGAGCGTTTTGAGCCATCCTAAACTTCTTTCAGGGCTCACTTCCAAATATGTAAACCTGATTATTTGAAACTTCGAAGCATCGTTTGACACCAGAATACAACATTCTAACTACATTTATGGGTCAGAAAAGTGGAAAAAGCTTCATAAGGTCTTTAACAGAGTTTGTATGATATCATTTATGCTTTGAACTTTGCCAATTCTCGTGTGGCGTATCTTCTCAGACTCATCAGGCCGCATGACGGAGGCAGTGGACGGCCAGAATCCTCTGTCCCAGCAGATCTCCGATGTGGTGAAGCAGCCGGCCTTCATAGCCGGCATCGGGACGGCCTGTTGGATCATCCTCCTGGTCTTCAGCATCTGGCTCTACCGACACAGGAAGAAGAGGAACGGCCTCTCCAGCAGCTACGCCGGCATTCGCAAAGGTCAGTATGTTGTCATGTCATACTTTTATGCATTTTGGCCTTTGTTTTGATCTCGTTTTGATCTCATGTAAATCTTCTCCAAATAACACTTTATTTACATGCCAGGCAAGTGAGTTAGCAAGTGCTAACTCATCCAGCCTTTCTTTAGGAAGCTACCTTTTAGAGCAGATTTTATTTTAGAGCCATTTTAAAGTGCCTTTCAACAGGCTGGAAACACCCTTTTGGACTATCAAGACCCAAAGTTTGAGCAAATATTCTTTATGCATCAGAACGATAAAGACGACGTACAGAAGCGTGGGCCGAGGTCGTGTTCTCGTGTTCCTTCCTCCCACTCTTCCTTCTCCTTGTTCACGAGGCCTCGCTCTATACTGCCGGTTGAGAGTGTTTGCAGAAGAGTTTAATTGCATCCATGTGAAGCAACACGGCGCTCCGGGGTGAGACGGGCTAAGCTAGGACATTGTCGCCGTGGTGGATGTAACAGATTACTTTATAAAGCAATAAGTGCGGCTTAAGTGTCATGACTCAGCAGCCAAAACGGTTCAATAGTATTGAAGCAATTTCGTGTCGAAAAAAAACACACCGATTGAGTTTATAAAGTAATGTTTCCCACATTCGGCGCGGCATTAATTGTAAACATGGCCTCGTCAGATGTCTCTCTTGACACAGCGCCGCCTGGAGGCCCCCCCGCGGTGTTGCATCAACACTACCGCAGCACTTTACATCCAAAGTTCAAAGCAGCGGGTGAGAAATTGTTACTGAGGAACTCGGCGCTTTGGAAACTTGATGCGTTTAGGCCCCTTCTCTGACCAAGTGGGGTAATTTGTCTCAGTGGGGGGGTCTGAGGATTACTGAAATCCTGCCTTTTCAAACATAATAATACAATTGATTGACACTGTCAGAGAGGTAGTCATTTAATGCTTTATTATTGTGATTTTGAATATTTTGGCGATCTGTCATTCAGGACAAAAACAGCTTTCCATATAATGTAGTGCATATTCCACTTACAATATTCCACTTTAAATGTTATAAAACAACAATAACTTGCTAATGTGGATGTTTTTTTTTTTTACATTTTTAGTCATTTACTGTACATTAAAATACTGAACAATGTTATTATTGTGCATATTAATTGAAGCGTATTCTCCCCTCACAGTGCCGTCCTTCACCTTCACACCAACAGGTAAGCACTCAAGCTTTGCACACCCCTAAATGCATCCATCCAATCATCTCGTAGATTAGTCGAGAAGGTGTTAAAGCACGCGCTAACTTAATGAAATGGCTGTCAGCAACCGCAGATGCGATTTTAAAGGATACCAGCGTCCTAAGTGGAGGCGCTGTGGAATTTTTCAAGTGTGACAGAAATCTACCAGGATAGTACAAAAACTCAAACCATCAAAAGTCAAACATATGCATTTTGCTTTTTGAATTTTTAGCAACTTTTTTCCGAGAAATGAAAGTTGGCATTATCACGCCAGCTAATGTAATGGTAATGGTAATGGTAATGGTAATGGTTTTATTTCATTTGAACATGCATCAGGTTACAATTGAGTGCATCCCAATCAGTATCAGTATCAATTTTACAATCAGTAACTGTTACATTTGTTCACCTCCTGTTTTCGTAATATAGTTAATTTTTTTAATCTTTTTGTTTTTTTAATTTTTAAATTTTTTAATCTTTAAATTTTTAAATTTTTAAATTTTTAAATTTTTAAATTTTTAAATTTTTAAATTTTTAAATTTTTTAATTTTTTAATTTTTTAATTTTTTAATTTTTTAATTTTTTTTAAATTTTTTAATGTTTACATTTTTATATTTTTTAAATTTTTTTAAAAAATTTTAATTTTTTAATTTTTTAATTTTTTAATTTTTTAATTTTTTAATTTTTTAATTTTTTATTTAGATTTTTAATTTTTAATTTATTTTTATTATTTTTTAATTTGTTTTAAAAAAAATTACGTTTTAATGTAGCACTGGTGAGCTTATTTGTACACTTTAAAATTTACATACATTAGGTATATCTGCAGCACAATACTACTTTCAAGTCCAGACTGATTTTATTGTTGTGTTTTATCGTTTTTAAGTTTCAATATTAGCATCGCTTAGCTTACTTTTACACTTGAACAATGCTAAAATGCTACTTAAGAGCTAAAAATAGAGCTAGACATGGCAACTCATTATTGTCATTATTTCCTGTGGTATATTTGAACCCGAGGTCAACTGTTCTTAAGAGGTTCCGTTGTGAAGGTGTGTTTAAGGCGGTGGCGTTAAATGATGTTTACGGTCCTTTGGTTTGCCTTGCAGCCAAAATCTGACAGCGCAATCATTTTAATAGCTGCAAAGTTCAGCAATGAAAACAACAACAATCAGAATTCCAGCGCCAAAACCATATTCTCACACTTTCAACCTGTCCTGTGCAGAAACCAAATTCATTTCTACCAGTTTTGGAGATTCTAATTAAAGTTTAGAACTTTATCTCGCCCCCACACATGGGAGAGCTTTTACATTTTTAAATGCACCGAAGCCAAAACTCAACAAGCAAAGAGCTCTGCATTTCTGTTCTTCATAAGCCTCTTACAGTACAGCTTCCTGTGTGTGTGTGCATGTGTGTGTGTATGTGTGTGTGTGTGTGTGACATAGCCAAAATGGTGCCTCAAATGCAACTTCATGCATACAAATATACCAAGAGTGATCTAAATGATCTCTTCTCTTTCCAGTGGCTTACCAGAGAGGCGGGGAAGGAGTGAGCAGCGCTGGAAGGTACGGACTTGTTCTGTGTGTTTTAAATAGACCTGAAGTACCAAACGCATAAACAGTCTTGAATGGTGCTAAGCAGACCAAAGTACTTTATTGATCTTTGGCAGGAGATTGCTGTGTTGTTGCAGCAGACACATTTACAGTCATTGTAAGAAAATGCCTTTAAAATAAGTAGAATCTAATGATAAAAAAAATAGCATTTGATATAAAAATGTGGTAAAAACAGAAGTTTGAAATAAATCGGGTACGGTTGCACCCCAAAAAGGCTCCCCGGGAGCCTCGGAAACTCACCATACTCAATACAACAAGACTTGGAAATGAAAGCTTTGCAACATGTGAATGCATTATTAGGTCAAGATAAAACAATAAGTAAATTAAATATTAAAAAATGCAAAAAAATACTCACCAAAAGTATATCATTTAATATAAATGCAAAAAGTATAAAAAATAAAAATGCACATTGAAAAACAGGAATTCAATATTAAAATTAAAAATAATAAATACAAATTTGACTTTTTTCCCTAATAGTTTAAATAGAAAATTTAAAAAATCAATTAAATGGCCCTCAAAGACAAAAATAATTTTAAACAGTAGGACTGAAATGAACAAAAATGCAATATAAAAATGTTAAAATATAAAATATATAAAATAAATAAATAATCCACTGTCTTACCCCAAAATTATATAATCATAGTACAAGCACGATAAAAAACTCACCATACTCAATACAACAAGCCTTGGAAATGAAAGCTTTCCAACATGTGAATGCATGATTAGGTCAAGATAAAACAATAAATAAAATAAATATAAAAAAAATACATTTAATATAAATGTAAAAAAAATAAAATAAAATAAAATACACATTGAAAAACAGGAATTAAATATTAAAATTAAAATAATAAATAAAAACATGACTTTTTTTTCCCTAATAGTTTAAATAGAAAATTTAAAAAATCTATTAAATGCCCCTCAAAGACAAAAATAATTTTAAACAGTAGGACTGAAATGAACAAAAATGTAATATAAAAATATAAAATATATAAAATAAATAAAATAAATAAATGATTCACTGTCTTCTCCCAAAATCATACGATCATAGTACAAGCACAATGAAAAATAAACACAGATAAAAACATCAGATATGATTTTGATTGATTTGATTTGGATGATTTTTAAATATGCATATATTTTTATTTTTATGTAATATATCCAACATAATGATCTGACATGTGAAAATGTATCAACAACATTTGTTTTGTATTATTAACTAAGTAAATCCATCAAGTCGCCTCCTGGGTGGAGACAATAAGAGACTGAGCATTGGAAAAAAAAAGGGCTGGGCTGGTGCAATTGCTTTGTCTGTACACTAGAGGGCGTGCTGAGCTTTCTAATGCAGTAGAAAAAGGGTGTGGAACAAGGCAGGCTGTCAAGTCACCTTCCAGTATATGTGACACTTACAGGAACAAAGAAAGCCCTGCTAGGAACCGTCAACCTTTTTACCGTAGCGTGAAGAGCTGCGCGCTACCACAAGGCTGCGCCGTGGCATTGCTGCAAAATGCTGTTTCTCTCTCTCTTTTTTCCCTCTCTCTATCTCTATCTCTCACACACACACACACACACACACACACACACGGTCTCTTTATATGGCTGAATGGTACACAACATCTAAAAGGAAGACAAACAGTGCAGGTCAAGGCTTGTGCAAAGCTGCGTGAACTCAGCGGCAGATCTTTAGTGCAAGTAAAATGCAAACAAGCAAACACTGAGAGATGTGTTCAAGAGCGTGGGGTGGAGGTGGTGCGTTCAGGGTTCATGATTTGGACTGTACATTTAGTTAGCAACAGTGGAAGTGACTTTTATCTGCTTGTCTAATCCGGGCGGCTCAGCGAAAGGGTTGTCGGCTTTGGGCAAGTCGAGCACACACAATCTGTTTAGCAGGGATTTTTGTATCCCAAGTGTGTGTGTTTGTGTGTGTTTGTGTGTGTTTGTGTGTCCAAACGACACAAAAATACTAAATCCGGATTTCTAGTTTCCCTCTTGTCAGTCCCCGGATGAATAAACTCCACATAATCTTCTCTGTCAGTAAGATGTTCCTGCAGCTCCGTTGACATCAACGCTATTGTGTTGTTGTGTTAACCCAGGGGTGGGCAAACTACGGCCCGGGGGCCACATGCGGCCCGCCAAGTGTTTCAATATGGCCCGCCTGTTTTTTCCAAAGTATTTCATTTAAACTCAACACATACAACCTGGCATCGTGGCTTGGGCCAACTTTTTGATGGTTGAGGTAGCTGCTTTATCAATTTCGTTATTTGATGTGGTCTGTTGTTTACAAAATGCTCCTGGAAAAAGTAACACAAGCACAAAAATAAAAATAAAAATAATGACAATAATAATAATAAGAAGAATGTTGTTAATAATAATAATATTACTATTATTATATTCATATTGTTGTTAATAATATTAATATAATAATAGTCGTAATATTATTATTATTATTAACAATAATAATAATATAATGATAATAACATTACTATAACTAATAATAACCAATCTAATATATAATATATATATAAAATAGTAATAATAAAGACAATAATAATAATAAAAATAATAATACATTTAATTTTCAACACACTTTACATCAAATAAATGATTTCAAAGTGCACATATAGCAGATTGCATGACACTTTTTGATGGTTGAGGTAGCTGCTTTATCAATTTCGTTATTTGATGTGGTCTGTTGTTTACAAAATGCTCCTGGAAAAAGTAACACAAGCACAAAAATAAAAATAAAAATAATGACAATAATAATAATAAGAAGAATGTTGTTAACAATAATAATATTACTATTATTATATTCATATTGTTGTTAATAATATGAATATAATAATAGTCGCAATATTATTATTGTTATTATTATTAACAATAATAATAATAATATAATGATAATAACATTACTATAACTAATACTAACAATCTAATATAATAATATATATACAAAATAGTAATAATAAAGACAATAATAATAATAAAAATAATAATACATTTAATTTCCAACACACTTTACATCAAATAAATGATTTCAAAGTGCACATATAGCAGATTGCATGACACTTTTACATGTAAAATATGCGTAAAAATAGCACTGTTGCATGTAAAATACTATATAGTCTGCCCCCCCTGTCAATTTTGTTAAATCAATGCGGCCCGCCAGTTAACCCTTTCTTTTGCACGCGCAGGCCCGGCTTACTCAACATGGGGGAGTCGGCCACGCAACCCTGGCTGGCCGACACCTGGCCCAACTCCTGCTCCAACCACAACAACTGCAGTATCAACTGCTGCGCTGCAGGCAACGGCAACAGCGACAGCAACCTTGCTACGTACAGCCGACCCGGTACGCAACACAACACAACACAACACAACACAACACTTCAAGTGTGCAATGAGTGCAGAGATAAGACTGGAAGTAAGATGCCATATCTGGGTTAGCTCCCCAGAGCGTTCCGCCCAACCTGCAGAAAGGAAATATTAAGATTAAGAGCCGGCTGCCGGTGTGTTTGATTTCTCCGAGGCACAACGAGAGCTTTTTGCAGGCACGGAAATAACCGAGAAAGAGGGGGCGTCCACGTCGACAAGACTAATGTAATTGCGACGCTTATTTTCCATATTGTTGTTCTAGCTGCTGATATTGTTTCCTCTTGGGTGCGCACCAATTTAAGAACGGCCTCGGAATACAAATGACAGTTTTGGTTAGTTTTCTTTGTTTCTCTCAATGGTACCACTTCAAAAAAATATTTTATTTTATGCCACAACATAAACAACACAAAAAAATTGTTGTTTTATATGAAAATTATGATTTATTTACACAATATAACACCATGAACTGTTTACAATTTTCACGTTTCGGAACTGAACAGCGTGTGTCTGTGAACATAGCATGTGTTGAAATACAGCGCTAGACATGATCTCTTCTATTGTGTGGTTGCATCATCACCTCTTTGTGTTTCAATGAACATATCAGCTAAAACGGGCGGCACGGCGGTCTAGTGGTTAGTGCGCAGACCTCACAGCTAGGAGACCAGGGTTCAATTCCCAATTTGCGTGGAGTTTGCATGTTCTCCCCGTGCATGCGTGGGTTTCTTCCCACATTCCAAAAACATTCATTCATTCATTTTCTACCGCTTTTTCCTCACGAGGGTCGCGGGGGTTGCTGGAGCCTATCCCAGCTGTCTTTTTGGGCGAGAGGCGGGGTACACCCCGGACCGGTCGCCAGCCAATCACAGGGCACATATAGACAAACAACCATTCACACTCACATTCATACCTATGGACAATTTGGAGTCAGCAATTAACCTAGCATGTTTTTGGAATGTGGGAGGAAACCGGAGTACCCGGAGAAAACCCACGCATGCACGGGGAGAACATGCAAACTCCACACAGAGATGCCCGAGGGTGGAATTGAACCCTGGTCTCCTAGCTGTGAGGTCTGCACGCTAACCACAAGACCGCCGTGCCGCCTCATTCCAAAAACATGCTAGGTTAATTAGCGACTCCAAATTGTCCATAGGTATGAATTTGAGTGTGAATGGTTGTGTGAATGGTCTATATGTGCCCTGTGATTGGCTGGCCACCAGTCCAGGGTTTACCCCGCCTCTGGCCCGAAGATAAAAATAGATGGAGACTGGCTTACGTCATTAATAATGTGGTAAAATTGTAAATTATTATTGTGATTTACATTATTCTACAATCACAATAATAACCTTGTAGTTTCACTGAATTATTGTCAATCAAAACTCGGCATTGCAGTCCATTAAAGGGTAGAATTGGCCCCGATAGGAACAAAATAAGTGTTTTTGGTCTCAATTTGTGATGTCCGACCAGTATAGGAACACTGCGCCTTTAAGGGGCAGCCCATAATATCAGTCCAATGTGGGACCAGCTTTCAACGTTTCATTTTGTGATCTTTGCGTGAGCTTGAAGTGACCAAGCGGACATGCAGTGACATGTTGTGCAGAAAGTAACAGGTCGCACCCTGCATGTGTGTGTGAGTGTGTGTGTATTGTGTGTGTGTGTGTGAGTGTGTGTGTTTGTGTGTGTGTGTGTACTCTGCATGTGTGTGTGTGTGTGTGTGCATGCATATCCACATTAACAGGATGACTGCCTAGGTGACAGAGCAAAGTAACGGTAATAAACGTCCCTTTATTGGTTTCCACACGTCCGCCTTTTGAAGTGTGGCGCTGCTGGGAGGTTGCGACGGCGCGCCCGCCGCCAGCAGACGTCCCTCTCTGTATTTACCGCAAGGCTGCCTTTCGTCGCTGCCGGAGGATTTGAATATTTTATGAGCCAGGGAAAATTGGATGTGTCAGTGGAGCAGTGCCCGATCCCCGTGTCTTTGATACAGACATGAGGCTCCGTCCTTCTCAATGAGCGCAGACATGCTCGCCACTAGGTGGGCGGGTAGCCAAGATGGCGCCCGCTCGAGGTTGCTGTCATGCAGTACCACCTGTGTCGCTCGCTTGACTGAAAGATGTGGAAAAAAACAAGTGTAAGGGCCACAATGGTAAAAAAAAAAAAAAAAAACTCATTAGGAACCATTTTTGGTTACCTGAGCAAGAGCTAAAATCACCAAAGCAGCCAGAATGTATCCCACAATCAGTAAATGTTGAAAAATTTTTTTTTTCAAATAATACATACATACATTCATTTCAGTGTTTTATTTATGTAATGGTATAAATATGTTTATGATCTATTGTGAAATTTAAATAATAAGATAGCATTAAAAATGGCATAAATAAATGTAATGTACCCCAATGATAGTAAACTAAAGTGCTGATGTACAACAACGGTAATAAAGTCATAAATTGTGAGAAAATTATATAAAAAATCATCTTTATGAGCAACATATATACATATATTTATAATAATTATGTTTTTATTTACATTTATTATTGTAATGTCACATCTGATCTTATAATCAGGGGTCTCAAACTCAATTTACTTGGGGGCCACTGGAGCTAGGGTCTGGGCGAGACTGGGCCACAAAAAAACAAAAAACACATTTATTAAAAACATAAAAATGAATTTTGAAAAATTGAAAAAAAATGAAACTTTGCTTTGGTTTCGATTTTATACAAGAAAAGCTCTGATAAAACATTCCACTGTTCTCAACTATCTTAATTTTTATTTTTCTGCACAAAATAAGATGAAAAATAAATAAACAAATCAAGAATAAAGAAAATCAATCAATTAGTAATAAATAAATAAATATAATAATAATAATAATAAAATGGCAAATAATAAAAACTTAAGAAACCACATATAGTTGGTGGGTAGACAAATTATTTTTTCCAGATTAAAATGAACAAAGCATTATTAGAGCCCTGTAGACATGACAAAACACGACTATAGTCACATTTATACTCTTTTTATTTACAACATATTGCGCAACTGCAGGGTCTTGAGACACATGCTAACTCGCAAACTAGAGAGCTAGCCACCTAAACGGTAGCCTTCAAATTATTTCCTTTAAACTTAAATAGCCAAAAACTTACCACTTCCACACGGATAGGGAGGATATCTATTAACAGTTATTTAACCTTTAACATGAACATGAATCAAACGTAATATTTTTTTCCGGGTACATGATACCATACAGCATCCATATCAAACTTTAACATTGAACTTTCATATCAAGGCGGGGGCCTCAAACTAGTGTCCTGCGTGCCACATTTGGCCCACGGGCCGCATGTTTGAGACCACTGTCTTATAATACAACATTTTAAAATGACTTATTCAAGCTGTATTGTAAATTTACTTTTTTTGTTCATTTAGTTGTTCATTGACACAATATTGCGTCTTTTTTATTCGCACATTTATTTTCATAACATGCTAAAAAATGAGGCTAATTCATGTGTTTTTTTTTTTTTCATTGTGGCCCAATCACTTCTTTGTACTGCTGTGTCCTCAGTGATGTTGTTTTGAAAGAATAATTATCCAAATAAATATCCAAATGTGTCCCATAAATGACTCGATGTTCAGAAGCGTTTAGCTAACTGCCGCCGAGCTCATCAGCGCTAATGGAGAGCGTCTAAATAACCCTCCTCATGTCCTCCAGCCGACTGCATCGCCAATTATAACAACCAGATGGATAATAAGCAGAGCGGCCTTTTGGTGCCCGAGCCGGGAGTTTACGGAGACGTGGACTTGTCCAACAAGATCAACGAGATGAAGACCTTCAACAGCCCCAATCTGAAAGATGGCCGCTTCGTGGGCACGGGCGGGCAGCCCACGCCGTACGCCACCACGCAGCTCATCCAGTCGTCCATCATGAGCAACAACATGAACGCCGACCGAGCGACGTGCGGAAGCGGCGGAGGGGAGCTGAACGACAAACACTGCTGGAAGCCCGGTGGCGTCCAGAAACAGGAAATGGCTTCCCAGCTGCAGTACAGCATCATGGAGCAGAACAAGCTGAATAAGGGTGAGTGAGAGGAGAGCTCCAGGACCACCAGGCTGGTCCTACGACGCCAACATCTCCCTCCGCCTCATCCTCCTCCTTCTCTGTGGACTCTCATCATCATATTCCGCTTTTTCCTTCCGCTTTTTGTATGTGTTCATGGAACGCCTCATCACCTTCCATGCAGTCCTTCCTAATGTCTTCTGATGAACTGCCGCCATTCCGCAGTGACACTTCAACGCAAGTGTCAAAGTTCATCGCCTGTGTCAAATATCTGTAGGAATATTGTTGGTGGTTGACATCTTCACAGGCCGAATCGGTCTTTTTCTGGACTTTTTTTGCATGTTCAAACATCTAAAAACGCATGAATGTGTGATTTCATAACATTCACGATCTGCTTGCACGTTTATTTGATGCATAAAAAGTACTGGGACACACCCGATCGTCATGGAATACACTCGGGGGTTGGATTAGACCAGGGGTGGGCAAACTACGGCCCGGGGGCCACATCCGGCACGCCAAGTGTTTGAATACGGCCCGCCCAATCTTTCAAAAGTATTTAATTTAAACTCAACATACAACCTGGCATCATGGCCTGAGCCAACCTTTTGATGGTTGTATCAATTTCGTTGTTTGACATGGTCTGTTGTTTACAAAGTGCTCCTGAAAAAAGAGACACAAGCACATAATAATAATAAAAATTAAAATAATAATTATTATATTATTATTATAACTATTATGATTATTATATTTATTATATTAATGCTAATTATTATATTAATTATATATAATAATATTGTTATATTTGCAGATTTTACATAATAATAATATAATAATTATTATTTTAATTTTATTTTAATTATTATAATATTTTATTATTTTTAAAATATTTAAATATAAATATAAAATAATAAATAATAATAGCAGATTGCATGACAATTTTACAGATACAATAATACCAGGTGGACTGTTACGTGTAAAATATATAGTCTGCCCCCCCCCGGAAATTTTGTTATATCAATGCGGGTCAAAAAGTTTGCCCACCCCTGCATTAGACCCTTTTAGTCCAAGTCTGTATTTTAACGCCGGGTGTCCCAATACTTTAGTCCGTATCGTTTGTATCGAGTATAGTTTTCTTACGCTCCTCCTCATGTCATCAGATCGCTACAGAGGCGGCGACACCCCCACGCCAGCCACCATCCCATACAACCACAGCCATGACAGCCATACCGGGGGCTCCTACAACAGCTCGGACCGAGGCAGCAGCAGCACCTCTGGTAAGATGTTTTTTTTTGTCTCCTTCGTTTTGTTATTATTATGGATTGGAATTATTTCAGGGGCTGCATGGTGGTCGAGTGGTTAGCATGCCGACATCACAGCTAGGAGACCAGGGTTCAATTCCACCCTTGGCTATCTCTGTGTGGAGTTTGCATGTTCTTCCCGTGCATGCGTGGGTTTTCTCCGGGTACTCCGGTTTCCTCCCACAATCAAATCAAATCAACTTTATTTGTAGAGCACTTTTCCTGCAAAGACATGCAACACAAATTGCTTTACAGAATTAAAAACAATTACCACAATTTAAAGGAAAAACAATTACTAAAAAAGCCCCTCCCTCCAACCCTCCATACTAGACACACAACACCCCCCCCCCACACACACACACACACAATCACACACAGTAGGGAGACATGGCATGGCACTGAGGATCAAGGAAACACCACTTTTGGGGGCGTCCACACTGGGAGGAGCCGGAGGCCGTGCCATCGGGGGACCAGCACCCGGGCCCCCCGACTCCGACATACGGACAGACCCCCACATTAAAGGGAGGAACCCCCAGCCGGCCAGGTCGAAGGGACCCAAGGATGGCACCCCCTCAGCAGACCCGACACAGCCCCTAGTGTGGAGGACCCCTAAGAGCATTTATTTTATTTTATTTTATTTTATTTTATTTTATTTTATTTTATTATATTATATTATATTATATTATATTATATTATATTATATTATATTATATTATATTATATTATATTATATTATATTATATTATATTTTATTTTATTTTATTTTATTTTATTTTATTTTATTTTATTTTATTTTATTTTATTAAATAAGACTAAAAAGATAAAAACATAAGAAAAGTTTAAAATATTAGTTAAAAGCCTGATTAAAAAGGTGTGTTTTTAATCTTTTTAAAAAAAAAATATCAACAGTCTTGGCAGTCCTGAGGCTCTCCGGCAGGCTGTTCCACAGGTGCCTCACCGTGGGTTTTTGTTTTGGGTTTTGGTATTGTTAAAAGGGTCCGCGGGGGTTGATATAGCAAAAGCAGATCAGATAAATAAGAAGGTGCAAGGCCGTTAAGACATTTAAAAGACATTTAAAAACCAGTAAGAGAATCTTACTTTATTGTCCTTGACAATGTATACTGAATGCAACTTCTTTTATTCATGTTTTTCTTTCATTTCTACACCGATTCCTTCTCTTTGTATGCCCTGACATGTTTTTTTTTTTCCTTAACTGGCTGTACTTTAATTGTGCAATGCATTGGTCTAATTTCATGCGGGGTCTAAGAGTCCTCATAGGGACAAGGACAAATGACAGCACATTGGAAGACGCCATGCAAGGCTGCCACCCTTAATGCCACGTATCCATTCTGATATTACATTTCAAGTTGCAGTCATTAGGCGGAAGCCACTCGTGCTCACTTTCGCCTCACAGCTCATTGGTTCGCCATCTAATATTAATTGGACACTTTTTTTCCTTGATAGTGCTGCGGGGTGGTGGTGGTGGGGGGGTGTTTACGGTGCTTCCAATTACTGCATAGGTTTATTTATGCATTTATTCTACTGTCAAGTCATTTTATGTTGTTTTTTGTGTTTTGTCGAGCAGGCAGTCAGGGTCAGAAGAAGGGAATGCGCACCCCTAAACTACCTAAACAGAGCACAATGAATTGGGCTGACCTCCTGCCTCCCCCTCCTGCAAACCCACCCCCAACACGGAACACAGAGGACTATTCCCTGTCAATGGAAGAAAGGTAAAAAGTACATAATACCTGCTTCGATGTTCATTGCACACATCTGCAAGGAGAGGTGTTGGGAATCAAACCTTGATGGAGTGACGCCATGAATATTTACTACATCTTTTCCCGTCACCAGTGTCGCTTGTTTTCAAAAGCAAAAATGATATGAAGAATAATGAGGCGTCACTTTTTTTGGCAGCTGCGACCCAGACATGCAGTGCTCCATGCCCCCCTCGCATATGTACCTGCAGCCCGATGAGCTGGAGGAGGAAGAGGAGGAGGAGATGGAGCGCGGACCGACGCCTCCCGTGCGGGGCACGGCGTCCTCCCCCGCCGCCGTGTCGTACAGCCACCAGTCCACCGCCACGCTCACGCCCTCGCCACAGGAGGAGATGACGCCCATGCTGCAGGACAGCCACGAGCGCAGGTTCGCTTATTTGTCTTATTTGTCTCCTCACGAGGGTCGCGGGGGGTGCTGGAGCCTATCCCAGCTGTCTTCGGGCGAGAGGCGGGGTACACCCTGGACTGGTCGCCAGCCAATCACAGGGCACATATAGACAAACAACCATTCACACTCACATTCATACCTATGGACAATTTGGAGTCACTAATTAACCTAGCATGTTTTTGGAATGTGGGAGGAAACCGGAGTACCCGGAGAAAACCGAACATGCAAACTCCACACAGAGATGCCCGAGGGTGGGATTGAACCCTGGTCTCCTAGCTGTGAGGTCTGCGCGCTAACCCCTAGACCACCGTGCCGCCCGGATTCATTCTTAAAATTCAACGTTAAAATTATAAATAAGTAAAAACTTATGTTCAAATTCTACGGCTCCATTCCTTGAGTCGTTGTTTGAATCCCGCTTCTTCTCTTCCAAGGCGCCATGCTGTGAGCCCCCCGGCGCCACCTCGTCCCCTGTCACCCTCGCACACATACAGCTACATCACCAACCCCCTGGATCCGGACGGCTTAGAAGAGGAAGAAGAAATGCTGGATGAAGACGAAGAGGAAGATGATACAGATGCGGAGGTGGCCAAGATGCACTACCACCACACCCACCCTCACCCGCACCACCCCCAGCAGCAGATGCATCCGCGGCGACTGCTGCTGCGAGGGATCGAACAGACGCCAGCGTCCAGCATGGGCGACTTGGAGAGCTCGGTGACGGGATCCATGATCAACGGCTGGGGGTCCGCTTCCGAGGAGGATAATGTCTCCTCGGGGCGATCCAGCGCCGTGAGCTCATCGGACGGATCGTTCTTCACCGATGCTGACTTTGCTCAGGCCGTGGCCGCGGCTGCCGAGTATTCGGGGCTGCGAGTGGCCAAACACGCCAACATGCAAGGCCAGGAAGGGGCAGCTCTGTTAGGTAGGTTTTATATGCTCCACCCACCAGGCTGAAGTTATTCATGATGTGTTGTCTTACGTTTCTTAGCACGCAAATACCAAATGAACCCGGCGGGTCATCGTCCCGGCAGCCCGGTATCCACAGATAGCAACATGAGCATGGCGGCGGTGCACAGGAGGCCTCCAAAGAAGCAGAAACAGCATCCTGCAGGGAACCACAGACGTGAAGCCTACAATGAAGGTACTGTACTTATTAGTCCAACTTCTTCTACTTGCTTGTTTAATGGCGATAGGAAATATGAGTTTCATTCCTGTCATTTCGATCTACGCCAATCATTTCATAGGAGAAGGTGGTTACACGTGTTCAAGAGCACCATCTTTTTCTTTGGTGATGGTCTCGGCATGTGTTGGCTGCAACTGATCTGTGTTTCTCCACTTATTTGAACATGCATCAGATTACAATTGAGTGCATCCCATAATCAGTTCCCAGTTCCACATGTCCAAAAGGAGTAGGAAGAAGCAAAGCTTATTAAATCCTACCCCTCTATCTGGTACTTTTACAATCAGTAACTGTTACATTTGTTCACTTCCTGCTTTCCTAATATAGTTTAAAAAAAAATTTTATAAAAAAAACATTTATTTATTTATTTATTTTTTCATTAAAAAATGTATTAAAAACATTTTTTTGGTGATATGACCATACAATGACATAATGGGTACCATAGTAACCATCGATATAGTGATATACGTATATAGCACTTCATGTCCAAAAGGAGTAGGAAGAAGCAAAGCTTATTAAATCCTACCCCTCCATATGGTACTTTTACAATCAGTAACTGTTACATTTGTTCACTTCCTGCTTTCCTAATATGGTTTAAGTTTTTTTTATTTAAAAAAACATTTTGTTTTATTTTTTTAATTAATTTTTTTCTTTAAAAAAATAATTAAAAACATTTTTTTTTGTCATGTACCGAAGTACAAGGTGATATGACCATACAATGACATAATAGTAACCATCGATATAGTGATATACGTATATAGCACTTCATGTCCAAAAGGAGTAGGAAGAAGCAAAGCTTATTAAATCCTACCCCTCCATCTGGTACTTTTACATTTGCTCACTTCCTGCTTTCCTCATATAATTTAGGGTTTTTTTTTATAATGATATGAGCATCCAATGCCATAATGTGTACCATAGTAAGTGTCAATATAGTGATATATATAGCACATCATGAATGGTTCAAGACTCTTCATCCTTGTATTTAGCAACTGTCACAATCGGGTAAGTCGGCGTTGCGTTAAGACCCCAGGATGCAGAGAGCAGGACCAAAATGCACATGAAAAAGTGTCTTTTAATGATACTTGTGCTATGCAGAAAGCAAACAGACGGCAACTAACCAAACAAAAAAGGAAGTACAGTAAACCTCGGATATATCGGACTCGGATATATCGGAAATTCGCTCACAACGGACAGATAAAAAAGAACCGATTTTTCTGTAATGCATTTCCAATAAAAATTCATTGCATATATCGGATTTTTTATAACGGATTTCGCCTATTTCGGACAAAATCTCCAGTCCCGTTCCAATGCATTTCCATGAAATTTCCCTCGCATATATCGGATGGCCGCATCGTGGCGCTCCGATTCGCCGAATCGTGACAGGCCGCTATACGACGTCATTTGCAGCGTTTGCAGCGTTGCCTGCGCGTCCAGGTACATTGGAAACATAGTCAAGGAAGTGCCTTTTTATAACGGATAAAATCCCATTTACAGCATATAAATCCGATATATGCGTAAAACGGACATTTTCCGGTATACGCATATAACGGATATCGCTTATATCGGACAAAACCAGTGGGAACAATTGAATCCGATATATCCGAGGTTTACTGTAGTTACAAAATAAGGGCATGGACGCCGGAACAGAGGCAAAGAAGGAAACTAAAAGAGCTGTCACAAGGAGGTAACGCCCACATTGTGACATTATCTTCATTTTTTCCTTTCACTTTCCTTTTCTGTGATGCACTCGGATCACTTGGGAAAATCCTTTTCATTTGTTGTTCATAGGTTAATGACCAAAAACATAATCATAATTAAGCGGCCATTTATTTCAGCACAAGATGGAAGCGCTGCTCTCGTTGTTCCGGTGGAAATGTATTCCACCAGCCTGGATGTGGATGGTGTGCTGGTTCTCCAGCTCTGTAGAGTCAGGTGTCCTTGAGTGTTAGAAGCACTTGACAGTGAGATTTAATATCTCAGCTCACTGGGGGCCAGCCCCCCCCCTTGTCCCCCACCCCTCGCCTCATCCTTCCTCTTCCTTCTGCATCCTCCTTACATCCTGGCTGCTCCCCCCATCCTCCTCGCTGCTCACTCCCCTCTTCTCTCTGTCTTTGTTTGAGCGTGGAGAAGGTGGGGGTTGGGAGGGGGTGGTGGTGGTGGTGGGGGGGGGGGGGTCGCCTGACAGCTCTGTCTGTCCGTCAGTCCTCCTGCTGATTGCATTTGATCTGAATGGATTGTTTTTCATTTGGAGGTTATTGCCTACTACACCGCATACCTCTTCACCTACTCCTCCTGCCCCCCCCCCAGCTGCATGCTCAGTTACGCTACCACAGAGGTGATCTAATAACATTTAGTAAATTATATAATATAAAAAAAATACAATTCCCACAGAAATTGCATTGGATTGCTGAGAGAGGCTCAGGTTCATAACCACCACTAGTGGGCCAGGGGGCGGGGCCAGGAACCCCCCCCCCCCTTCCTCCCCAAATGAGTGAAACGAAAACAAATCATAGCAACAATCAAATAAAGAAAATAAGTGAATTCACCAGGACGAATCCGAGCATTTCCCAAACGTGATCCGTCCAATTCTTCCCCCTACTGGCTGTGAGCGGTATTGGGAGCGTGTCATGTGACTGCACCTTTATTAAAGCTATGCCACACAAAAATAGCTCACTTATTCCAAAACAACTTTTTTTTGTTTCTTAATGTACTCGCTTGTATAAATAATAACAATATTTTTTTTAATCATCATCCCAACTCCAGGACATTTTGAATAATTTCCATGAAAAATGAGTCGGAATAAATACATATTTTTAATGATTCACTTTAGTTTATATCATACATATAGCATATGTGCTATTAAATACCCAATGGTATGTTTATATATTGCTTGTATGGTATGTTTAATCTTTAGGTGACATTTTACAGCATACTTTTTCTGTGGAATTTGATTATAAAAAATGTATGAAATATGAAATATTTTTTGCCTTTGTTTAAACTGTTAAGAAGTTAAGCTGGTATTTATTGAATTTAATTGATTGACCATTGATGTGATACAATGACATATAATATGTATAATGATAACATATCATATATATATATATATATAATATTGTATTATATAATATATATAATATATAATAAAATATAATATTATATTATATATATTCCCTCATCTTTGACCTCCTCATTTCTGTCCTGTTTGCACTGTGGATAAAATCAGAGACCACCTTATACCCCCCCCCCCCCCCCCCCCCCCGCCCCCCAGCCCTCATGCTTCATATCGTTTGACTCCTTTTGTCTGCAGCCTTAACCCTTTCCCGTCTGTCCTCCTGTCATACGCTTCTTCCTAATTAGCCATCCTCCTCCTCCTCCTCCTCCTCCTTGGTGGTCCAGGAGACACTTTTGCAATCCTTTGTAAATTCGGCAGTGCGCCCCTCGCTGATACCTGAGCTATATTTATATCTGTCACTGGAGGAGAGAGATTAAAAGAAGAAACAGTGTCTCTGCTTTATAATACAAAAACTGCCCTAACATTGTTTATGTATTCATAATGATAAGAAAAATGTACTAGGGGTGCATCATTACCTTCAACATGGTTTTATTTTCTGTTTTAACCCTCAGATCTCCCACCGCCACCCATCCCGCCCCCAGCAGTGCTGAAGTCCCCCACACACCCCTCCAAGGTGGGCCTAGAGAGCCGAGGGGTGGTCTCCCCGAAAGGTGGAAGACCAGGAGGAGGAGCAGGTAGTTACAGGCCCAAAGAAGGCTCGGACCCCAGAACCAGCTCATCGGAACGCAAGGAGGCCCAGGAGAGGCATAAAGCTCCTGGGGCCAAAGGGAACAAACATGATGGCGGCGCCACCGGACCCAAGGGGCGCCAACAAGCAGGTATGACACCAAACAACTTGGATTGTCTTGTACAACCCTTCATGATAAAAATGCTGCCAATACGACCACTGACACGAATATTAAATCATTAACTCATTTTTCAAACGACAACCCCTTCAGTATCGGCCATTTTGCAAAACAAATGACACAAATAATTTTTAAAGCAAAAAACATAGATCATAGTGATCATAGTGAGTTATAATTAATAAAAACTAAGAATAAAATATGTGTTAATTATATATATATATATATATATATATATATATATATATATTTATTTCCATAAAAACAATAAAACCACTGTATTAGTATTATTATATATATTTTTAACATTTGTTTTTAATTTTCTAAATAACTACCAACATAACTGGCATAAGTGGCTAATACTGGCTAATATGTATATATATATATATATATATAAAAAATTACACAAAAAATTACACAAATAATTTTTTAAGCAAAAAACATAGTGATCATAGTGTGTTATAATTAATAAAAACTAATAATAAATGAATAATATTAATGTGTTAATTATAATATATATATATATATATATATATATATATATATATATATATATATATATATATATATATATATATATATATATATATATATATATATATATCCATAAAACAATAAAACCACTGAATTAGTATTATTATATATATTTTTTATATTTTTTATATTATTTAAACACTTGTTTTTAATTTTCTAAATAACTACCAACTGTTATTTGTGTTAATATATATGTATATATATATATATATATATATATATATATATATATATATATATATATATATATATATATATATATATATATATATATATATATATATATATATATATATATATATATATAAATAATATATAATAATACTAACAGTGCTTTTTATTGTATTTATGGAAATAATAATAATGAATGTAGTTATGTAAATACAGTATGGATAAATGTAGAATTTCCACATATTTAGGGATTATCGATTTTTATTTCCTGATGTTTTTGGAAATAATTGTACCTTATGATGTAGGTAAGGTGTATGTGTATGTATGAAACATAAAAAGACATAGTTAAAGAGCCACACCTGGAGGACATATACTGTATCTCTAGTACATGTATTCCAATACACAAATGGATGAAAGTACTATTAGAGTGTACTGGCTTTATTAAGTGTGAATGTTTGTTGTTGTTTTTTTTTACTTTTTTGTTGTACCTCCATATAATTCCTTTTTTCGTACCCCAGCAGGTCCAGAAGACATTCTGCCCTACAGCCGACCACAGTTCCCTGTGGTCAACAGCCCCAGAGACCCCAGCTCGTCCAGCTCCATGTCCTCCAGGGGTTCGGGGGGCCGGCGTAGAGGCGAGGTGGGCCACAGGAACCCTGCGGACGTCAGCCTCAGCACCACGGGGGCCTTTCAGACAGGAAATGAAGAGTTAGAGGTACACGTCACCATCACTTCCTCTATATCAGGGGTCTCAAACTCAAGTTAGTTGGGGGCCACTGGAGGTCGGGTCTGGGTGAGACTGGGCCGCATCAGGTTTTCCAAAAAAAAACAAAAAAAAACGCATTTATTAAAAACAAACACATTTAAAAAACTTCGCTTTGGTTCCAATTTTCTACAATAAAAGCTCTGATAAAACATTCCACTGTTCTCAAATATCTTACTTTTTATTTTTCTACACAAAATAAGAAAAATAAATAAACAAATCAAGAATAAAGAAACTTAATCAGTAATAAATAAATATAATAATAATAATAATAAAATGGCAAATAATAAAAACTTAAGAAAGCACATATAGTTGGTGGGTAGACAAATGATTTTTTTCACATTAAAATGAACAAAGCATTATTAGAGCCCTGTAGACATGACAAAACACGACTATAGTCACATTTATACTCTTTTTATTTACAACATATTGCGCAACTGCAGGGTCTTGAGACACATGCTAACTCGCAAACTAGAGAGCTAGCGACCTAAACGGTAGCCTCCAAGTTATTTCCTTTAAACTTAAATAGCCAAAAACTTACCACTTCCACACGGATAGGGAGGATAACTATTAACAGTTATTTAACCTTTAACATGAACATTAATCAAACGTAATAATTTTTTCTGGGTACATGATACCATACAGCATCCATATCAAAAATTAAACTTTCATATCAAGGCGGGGGCCTCAAACTACTACTACCACATTTGGCCCGCGGGCCGCATGTTTGAGACCCCTGCTCTATATGATCTCGTATGACCATCACTCAAAAATTCAATGTTTTCTTCCCATGCAGATGGCGGAAAGCTGAAGAAAAGGAAGATTTGCTTTGTTTTTTGCAGCGCACCCTTGTTTCTCTTTTTTGAATATGTCAGTATTTCACCACCATGTCAGCTGCCATTTATACTGTACATCACTAGTCTTTCTTTTGGCATCGTCTTTTGCCTAATTTATCATGTTCTGTCAGCATTTTGAGACGGCGAAACAAGGAAATGAAAAGGGTGCGTTCAAGTGCACCCTTAGGGTATTTATGTTGAATTCCAATGCAATATGGAGTGTAATCTTGACATGTTACTGTAAGATGCAAGCAGAGAGGGCTGGATTTGTGTGTGTAAATATATGTGTAATACATGGCGTCCCATGGTGGTACCTCAGATTTGTCCCCTTCCCCAAAACCCCAGCCCTTTTTTCTAATTTTATTACGCCAGTAAATATAAATATTTTATCATTTCCATCCATGTTGTAAATTGCGATATTATTTAGCGAACCTGTCCGAGAGTGTGCCACTTTGGGATGTTTTTTTTATTTTATTTTGTTTTTTGTAATGCACTGTTATGTTCTGTGTTGTCGATGTTTGCTATTTTTTTGTTTTACATTGGTTTTAAAAGCACAATCACTAAACTTTATTTTAAACCATTTTATCTATTAACCTTTTTGTCTTACTGGAGGTATGACAAAAGAGTCTAGTTAATCTTGATGATGATGATGATGATGATGTTTGATGACGATGATGATGGGGGTTCAAGTTGCCGAGACTCCCTCTCCGGAAAAGTGACAAAAAAGGACAGTTGATGTGAGTCATGGCTGCAATGTAAATATTTCTTTGGCATTGAGCGTAATATCAGCTATTGCACATGAAACTGAAAGTGAAAGTGAAAGAAAGGCTTACTTTGTCTACTAATGCACTTAAAAGAATGTCAAGTCAAAACTACAAAGGCTACACAGGAGTCACTTTGGATGGGGGGAATCTGGAGAGGAAGAAGAGTCTCTTTTTGTGGACACAAAAAAAAAAACCAGGAGGCGATGAAGCCCCGCCTTTTTAAGGGAGCAAAGGGTGCTGTTGTTTATTCATCGGACATCTGCAAACATTTGTTTCGTAAAGCAAAAAAAAGGAAAAAAAAGAACTGAAAAAAAAAGAATGAATAATAAAAAAAATCAAACTATATGTGATTTGTTGTCATTTGTTGATGTTGGAAAATCTTTGGGTTGGGACTCATGCTTGCATTGGATTTATTACGACAGCCGGTTTAATTTCCACCCCTACATTCCGGCCATTAATTGTCCTCCTTGCATCCATAATCACGTGTTTGCATATTAATACATCTTCCTGTTCTGATAGGCCCACTGATGGATTGAAACAGGAAATGTGCAGAGAAGCTTACAGTAGCACAACCTGTGACTTAGCGTGGTCCTTATTTTTCAACTTTTGAAATTTCATGCTCTCAAAAAAAAACATTTCGGACAAATTTTATCAATATTGATTAATATTTAGAGGTTGCTCAACAACTTTGAGGTTTGACATATTCTGTGCATATTCAGGAGTTTTTGCACATTATGATAATTTGTGCAAACATGTTTTATTGGTTTAATAATGATCATTAATTTTAAGTTTATGACAGCATTGGACTTATTGTTTCTTATTATGATGCAGAATGTGTGAAGTACATATTAAATATGAGTGACAACACTTCAATGGCATTATTGCTTAGATTATACTATGGTTCTGATTTCATTATTTGAGATACAAGCATAAGAAGTTTTATTTTTATTTATTTTTATTTATTTATTTTTATTTATTTTTATTTATTTTTATTTATTTTTATTTATTTTTATTTATTTATTTTTTATAAAACTTTTATTTCAATTATGCAATTTACTTGTATTTTGCTGGTTAAAAACTCTGTCACAGTGACTAGTCAATAAAGGTAATGTTTTATTTTATTTTGCTTTGCGTTCTTAAAATGGTACAATTTCCTCAAAAACGAGCAATTCTGGAAATATTCAGAGGCTGTGAGCAACCTCTAAGCAACCTGAGTAAGGAAGTCAAACAATGCACAACGATGAGCCAAAAACCTTAAACTGTATTATGGAAAGCAGGAAGTGAACAAATGTAACAGTTACTGATTGTAAAAGTACCAGATGGAGGGGTAGGATTTAATAAGCTTTGCTTCTTCCTACTCCTTTTGGACATGTGGAATTGGGAACTGATTATGGGATGCACTCAATTGTAATCTGATGCATGTTCAAATGAAATAAAACCATTACCATTACTAAATAGTGGAGCAGGTCTTCTCATGCCAGTAATTCACAGTGTTTTGTACATATAAATACACTAATATTACAGTTTATCAGTAGTATTTCAAATAGAGGGGTTTTGAAAACATTTCTGTACACGGGGGGGGAGCACAATAGAAAATAATTGAGAACCAGAGATGTCGACCATGTGTGATTTGTCCCCTTTTAACTGCCACTCTTTCCCCTCCCCCCCCAGGCATAGTCCAACAGGCACCTTTCTAAACAAGAACAAATTAGCAGCGTAGGAACGAGCATCGCCTCGTGTTTGCATCCATCACGCTAATGAGTGCAGGTGATGTATGAAGTACACGGCATGGCCGCTGGCGTTGTTTACCTTGAATATGAACGAGCCTTCTTGTCTTCCTGTACGAGGTATTTATGGAATATATGGAATATAGCGTATATCTATGGGGCTGCTGATTAAACACTTCAAAATGAGGTACAATTAAAACAGCAGAACTTGGTAGGTCTTGTGTCTGATGACCAAAAAGCATCTTCCCAAACTAGCGTCACATTTATCAAGCAGCTGTGTGTTGTCATATAATCAAGGACGCCATCATCCATCCATCCATCCATCCATTCTCCAGCTGCAGGTCAGATGCCACCTCTTCACTTGTAATTATGATTCCCGACTAAAACCCTTCTTTGTTTCAGCTTGAGATAATGGATCATGATTGGTTAATACGCTCCAGACTCTAAGAAGTACACCAGAAGCCGGTAACGAATCCTGAATGTAAACATCATACCCACGCTTTGGTGGACCATCTTGAAGTATGTTGAGGTCCTCCAAAAGTCAACCTCTTTCTGACTCTGTGGCGTCGTTCTCGAGTCCACATGGTCCTGGTCCACTCCTGCAAGCCAGACAGAAGATGCCTGGAGAAGAAGTCCATGACTCCATGACGACCATCTGCTGGGACAGACTTGCTGTAGCTTCACGTCCTTCTGTTCCAGAGCCTCTTGAGGGTTTCTTTACTTGCCCAGTATGGGATTAGCCTCTTTTCCAATTGGTTTAAAAGCAACTTTTCAAAATGTAGGATTGTCTTCCGTTCAGGAATATGCAGTGTTGGCGATATTCTTGGGAAGAGACAAGAATCAAGACTAAAATCAAGATTGGCAGGCTTGTTATTATTATTATTATTATTATTTGTTATTTTATATATATATATATATATATATATATATATATATATATATATATATATATATATATATATATATATAATTAACACATATTTTTGCATATATATATATATATATATATATATATATATATATATACATATATATGTGTTATAATTAATAAAAACTAATAATAAATATGTGTTAATTATATAAATATATATGCAAAAACATGTGTTAATTATATATTAAATTAATTATAATTATATATTAAATAATTTTTAAAGCAAAAAACATAGTGATCATAGTGTGTTATAATTAATAAAAACTAATAATAAAATATGTGTTAATTATATATATATATATATATATATATATATATATATATATATGCAGAAATATGTGTTAAATATAGATATATATATATAATTAACACATATTTTTGCATATATATATATATACATATATATGTGTTATAATTAATAAAAACTAAATAAAATATGTGTTAATTTTATATATATATATATATGCAAAAATATGTGTTAATTATATATATATATATATATATATAATTAACACATATTTTATTATTAGTTTTTTATTAATTATAACACACTATGATCACTATGTCTTTGCTTTAAAAATGTTTTCCATAAAAACAATAAAAAAACACTGTATTAGTATTATTATATATTTTTTAAACATTTGTTTTTAATTTTCTAAATAACTACCAACATAACTGGAATAACTGGCTAATATATATAGAGGCAAAAAATGACACAAATTGTTTTTAAAGCAAAAAACATAGTGATCATAGGGTGTTGTACATGGGTACATTTTAGGAAAATATCAGTTCCCGACTAAAACAGGTAGAGCCACTAATTATGATGAAAAATTACTATTAGCAGCCCCGCTCTCTGTATGCACACTCTATAATGCTACACGGACAAGTGCTTTTGCACCATGACTTACATAAAATAAAGACAGTTAGTATAAATTGTTACTTACTTCTTGCTCTTCTGACTCTTCCACGCCACCAAGTAACGTTGGAACTTTTGATGACCTTTTGACCTCTGCATGTGCTGCTGTTTTGTTTAGCAACACAGTTTAAATACCTACAGCAACATTCCCCTGGTATTCCAGTCTTTATTGTTGGTCTGCATTTTCTGTGTAATGTTCATCTTGCTTTTATTTTAGCCCCCCCCCCACCCCCGAGTGCTATCATTGAAGGAACAGCAGTTCGGAGTGGTCTACAAACATACCACCACATCCTTGCCTGAATGCAGATGAGGATGGACAAAGGCGAGGCTGTAAATGAATCTTAATTAGTCTGTTTTCTTCATCAAATGACGTACGGTAATGTCGCTGTGATTTGTGCGGCATTGGCTTCCAACGGCTTCGCATCCGTCGTTCCTTTTAAGCTTGTAGCCTTGAGTCTTTTTTTTCCCTCCTCCACATCATCACAGGCGCTTTCATGACAGCGACCTTAAACCATGGCCTCGTCTTTTCATCCGCGTTGTTTGTATTTTAAAAGTAGATAAAGGAAAGCATTATCAGGTGTGATTGCCTGGTGGCGGTACGTTATTTGATGGCGATGGTGTTCCCAGCTTGTCTTATCGATTATTATTTTTCCCAAAAAAAAAGACTAATGAGCTGAGATAATTCCAACAGAAAGGTTAATACAATATTGAAATGTCAGGAGATGAATGATATTATTCTTGCTTTCTGTGCTCCGTACAAGAAGGTGACAAATGTCTTGCCCTTTTACCTCCTTTCCTTCCCTCTTCGCTATTTGGTCTCGCTCATTCTCTCCTTCTTTGTCTCCTTCTTTTTTAGTGCCTTCCGTCCAACGCCAGATGCTGGGAGCGATTCCTCGCGACTGCAGCTTGTCACTAAAGGATGTGATGCTCTTTTAATGCAGACTTCAGGCGAACCATCGATATTCTACACACCTACAAAGGCTAATGACATGCGCCGTACCGTGCATGTTTTACATATTCATTCATTCATTTTCTACCGCTTTTCCTCACGAGCCTATCCCAGCTGGAGCCTATCCCAGGAGCCTATCCCAGCTGTCTACACCCTGGACTGGTCGCCAGCCAATCACAGGGCACATATAGACAAACAACCATTCACACTCACATTCATACCTATGGACAATTTGGAGTGGCCAATTAACCTAGCATGTTTTTGGAATGTGGGAGGAAACCGGAGTACCCGGAGAAAACCCACGCATGCACGGGGAGAACATGCAAACTCCACACAGAGATGCCCGAGGGTGGGATTGAACCCTGGTCTCCTAGCTGTGAGGTCTGCGCGCTAACCCCTAGACCACCGTACCGTGCATGTTTTACATATTGTTTCCTTGAATTTTATATATTTTACAACAACACTAATTAAGACTAATTGTATATAAATGTACATGTTGATCATATTATTGTATGATTATCATGTATTATACTGATATTAACATTATACATGATCATGTTGCAATATTTTTTTAAATATCTTAATTATCAATTTAAATGCCTGTCAATCAGTCATTTTATTGTATTTATTTTTTGTCCTATCCAGCCATTGCCGTAGATAGTATTAGTCATCTAAATGCCTTTATATGCTAAGCATGGCATGGCTTTACTTCATGTTTTGTTGTTATGCAAATTTGGAGTGGTTGGACCGGAGCAGGAGGGGATAGAAAAGAAGAAAAAAAAAAACAAATATATAATGGTTATAAAAGACCATAATTGAGAGACACAGTGATATTACTGAAATGAAAAAGTAAACCATAATAATAATAATAATAATAATGATAATAGTAGTAATGAAAATATTACCCATGATAGTAAAAACAATGACAATTTGTAATAATTATAATCTCATTGCTCATTGTAATAAAAACAACAGCATAATGAAGTTGGATAATTCGGGGAAGTACTTATGTACTGTGAATGTATATTTATGCACATTTTGCCTATTTTAATATATATATATATTTGGTTATTTTTCATTATTATTATTAGTATTAGTCATCTACTAAATGCCTTTATATGCTAAGCATGACATGGCTTTACTTCATGTTTTGTTGTTATGCAAATTTGGAGCGGTTGAACCGGAGCAGGAGGGGATAGAAAAGAAGAAAAAAAAACAAATATATAATGGTTATAAAAGACCATAATTGAGATGACAGAGACACAGTGATATTACTGAAATGAAAAAGTAAACCATAATAATAATAATAATAATGATAATAGTAGTAATGAAAATATTACCCATGATAGTAAAAACAATGACAATTTGTAATAATTATAATCTCATTGCTCATTGTAATAAAAACCACAGCATAATGAAGTTGGATAATTCGGGGAAGTACTTATGTACTGTGAATGTGTATTTATGCACATTTTGCCTATTTTAATATATATATATTTGGCTATTTTTTATTATTATTATTATTATTAACATGTTATAAGCGTTATGTTTCCATGGTGAACATCTTGCCATCTCCTCCAGCAGCAGCAGCCCATCGGTCTGTGGTCCAAGTTTTAATCATCTCGCCATAATTGGAATGATTCCCCGTCTTGATGTATATTTCAATCCATCTGTATAATTAAACCACATTAAAATGGTCGTCAAAAGGAATGAGTGCCCCCCCCCCCCCCCCACACCCCACCTTACTAGATCTCCCACAATTAAGCACCATCTTCAGAGAAGGAGGAAATTACGTCTTTTGTCATCTCGTTTTTCACGTTGCATCAACAATGCATGACGACAGTGTGTGTGTGTGTGTGTGTGTGTGTGTGTGTGTGTGTGTGTCCTGTATCAATTACCATGTTACACATTGGCTAATTAGCGTCTCTCTGTAATGCTGAGCTGAGATGGTCTGGAAAGGCGACCTGCTTCCTGTGCAGCGATGGCCGCAATGGCCGAGTCCTCATCAGTCTGGATGCTACCGCTACGAGGCCGCTGGTGCCCGGAGCGAGGCCATTACAGCGCCCTGTCAATAGCTGATGATTGAGGCCTAATGTTAGTGCTTCAGAGGTCATGTGATCACTTCCAGCCTGCAGGTCAAAGGCTCAGGCAATTACATGGATGCCTATTTATCTTTTTGTCTATAGACGGCCATGCTCTTGCAACACTTTTACCTTTACCCTTGCGTCACCAGGTGCAAGAAAAAGTAAAAAAATATGTATTTGTACATATATGTAAAAAAAAACAGGATCTTAGCTTTGTGATATAGTTGAAAAAGCATATCATTAGTTTGATCCTTTTCCCCTTTTTGCTGTGTTTTTTTCCAATTTTTTTTAAATAATCTTTGTAAAATTTACTATCATAATATCCATTAACTTTATTACCACAGTATTTTAATTGCCATAACTTCCCAAGCTAACGTCCAAAAACTACAACTTTATTTTGTTTTGTTTATTACAAAATAAACAAAATTATGGATTTTTTTTCAAGTCTGTGCTGCTTAAGATGACATTACTTTTCCTCATAATATTACATATTTAGTCCCATAAATTATTTCTTTTTTCTTGGTTAAATGCACCTTTTTTCCCCCTTTACTTTTCCATTAAAAATTAAAAGCATATCATTAGTATGATCCTTTTCCCCTTTTTGCTGTGTTTTCTTCCAAATATTTAAACTTTCTTTGAAATAATGTTTGTAAAATTTACCATCATAATATTTTAACTTTATTACCACAGCATTTTAATTGCCATAACTTTTTCCCAACCTAATGTTCAAAAACTACAACTTTATTTAGTTTCGTTTATTACAAAATTAGGGATTTTTTTTTTAATATTTCATGTCTGTGCTGCTTAAGATGACATTAATTTTCCTCATAACATTAAATATTTAGGCCCATGAATTCTTTCTTTTTTCTTGGTTAAGTGCACCTTTTTTTTCCCCTTTACTTTTCCATTAAAAATTAAAAGCATATCATTAGTATGATCCTTTTCCCCTTTTTGCTGTGTTTTTTTCAAATATTTAAACTTTTGTAAAAATTCTTTGTAAAATTTACTATGATAATATCAATTAACTTTATTACCACAGTATTTTAATTGCCATAACTTTTTCCCAACCTAATGTTCAAAAACTACAACTTTATTTTGTTTGGTTTATTACAAAATTAATGAAAATATGGATTTTTTATTTTAGTATTTCATGTCTGTGCTGCTTAAGATGACATTACTTTTCGTCATAATATCACATATTTAGTCCCATGAATTCTTTCTTTTTTCTTGGTTAAATGCACTTTTTTTTCCTTTACTTTTCCATTACCTTGATTTTATTCCCATAATATTATGACTTTATTCTATAACTTTTTTTGCAACTGGTTTTTCCAAAATATCACAACTTTAATGGTTGTTTTGTTTGTTTTTAAATAATATTACACCTTTAAAAAAATCATGTCTTTTTGCTTTAATATTTCAATCGTATGCCTCTAAATTTATTATTAATTTTTTTATTATTATTATTAATAAAAAATGTGTTGTTGATATGTTATTTTTTTCCTCATGATAGTATGTTGTTCTTGTTAAATTACAGATTTTCACAAGTTAATAGTTTTATTTAATTCTAGTAAATATTTTGTATTATTTTAAATATTTTTACCTTATTCTTCTAAACACAAATTGTATTTCATTAAAAAAAACAGGCCCCCGGGCTGCACTTTGGACACCTCTTTATTACACCAACTGTGGTTTTTACATTTTTATCTGTAATGACAGAACCTCGGACCGACTTGATGCTTTATGCACGTGTCAAGAAGCGATACGCATCATTTGCGCATATGGCAACACAGCACTCGTTCTGCATGTGTGTGCGTGTGGGGGGGGGGGGGGGGCGTGGCTCTGACTGTGCCTTCATACGTACCTCCTTTGTCTGCAGCGGCATGTTCTCTTGCTGGTTGGGAGATTTTTGTTACTGTTCCTTTAAACTCCCATCAATCAGCCCATTATTTATTGGCCTACTGGGAACACCCCTGGTACCCCTGATGGCCAGTCCACCCTTGGGGGCAACTCTGTGTTCGACGCTAAGCGGTGATGGCAAGCAAAAGCAGCATATACGATGGTACTTATAAAAGGTAGACATGAAGTAGTATCAGAGTTGAAGACGATGAATACTTAGTAGTTGTAGTAGTAGACAATATCCAGGCGCCCTAAAAACTGGGACACAGCTTTGTGTGTTTTCAGCCTGTGTGTCCTTGGTGTGACTTTTTAATTTCCTCTTGTCATTCATCGTCAATCTCTTCTTCTTAATACATTGCCTGCATCTGCAAAGGTTCTCCTGCATCATCCAGGAAGTCCTGAATTGACCAAGAAGCTACTGCTGTTGCGTTTCCTTTCTTTAAACACTTTGCTGCTGATTGTTCTAAAATCTCTTGATTGGTTGAATAAAGTAATGAAAATAATCACATAGTCGTTTCAGAAACGATAAGGATCTCAGTAATAACTCTGAGAGCTCGATGGTACAATAGAGAGGAGATAACCACACAATGTTCCTCCTCCATAAATGGTAGCCATCCATCTTTATCTTCATTGCTTGTCTCATATTTTTATTCGGACACAGTCATCTCCCAATCTGTAGCCCCTTTATGAAACATTTAACCCCGACCTTGGCCTCCTCTGCCTTTGCTTTCCTTCCTCCACGCTGACCCTGGCCCATCTTTTCCACGTCTCTTCATCACTGTCACTCCTCCTCTAAATTCCTGGCTCTCTTTCGCACAATGTTTCCGACAGCCAATTTATGCAGTGGCAGAACACATCTATCTCCTAGATCACCATCTTCCTGCCTTCAACCCCCGAGCCCTTGGGGTTGTATCACAGCAACTCGGGTGGTGTGGATGGGTCCTTGGGTTTGAACCCCGTTCCTTGAAGTTGTTTGGCTGGTTATGAAACCATCTCGCCAAACTGCTTGCTCATGTTGGTCTTCTTCAGTTACTTTCGATTGGTACTCTAAAAGTGAACCAGATATACAGATGATACGCAATGATACGCAAACAGAAAGAGAAGAAAACCCAACAATTTTGACACAAGTGGTGTCTCTAAGCAAGGTCCTGTAGGTGGCAGTAATGCGGGTTTTCAACTGTCAAGTCAAGAAGATGTTAGCCTGGCAATTTGGAGTTAATTGACTTCCCAAAGGCTACAAACACTCTTAACTTATGGTCATCGTTAGGGTTGTAAATCATGAACTCATAAATACAACCATATATCTGGTTTGACAGTTGGACGATTTGGCTATACCGGTAGCAGGCTCCTGTATTGATAAAAATCAGACGTAACTCTCGGTCCTTGGGTTTGAACCCCGTTCCTTGAAGTTGTTTGGCTGGTTATGAACCCACCTCGCCAAACTGCTTGCTCATGTTGGTCTTCTTCAGTTACTTTCGATTGGTACTGTAAAAGTGAACATTGATTAATTCCAGACAGATATACAGATCATACGCAAACAGAAAGATAAGAAAACCCAACAATTTTGACATAAGTGGTGTCAGAGGCGTCTCTAAGCAAGGTCCTGTCGGTGGCAGTAATGCGGGTTTTCAACTGTCAAGTCAAGAAGATGTTAGCCTGGCAATTTGGAGTTAATTGACTTCCCAAAGGCTACAAACACTCTTAACTTATGGTCATCGTTAGGGTTGTAAATCATAAACTTATGCAACCATATATCTGGTTTGACAGTTGGACGATTTGGCTATACCGGTAGCAGGCTCCTGTATTGATAAAAATCAGACGTAACTCTCGGTCCTTGGGTTTGAACCCGTTCCTTGAAGTTGTTTGGCTGGTTATGAACCCACCTCGCCAAACTGCTTGCTCATGTTGGTCTTCTTCAGTTACTTTCGATTGGTACTGTAAAAGTGAACATTGATTAATTCCAGACAGATATACAGATCATACGCAAACAGAAAGATAAGAAAACCCAACAATTTTGACATAAGTGGTGTCAGAGGCGTCTCTAAGCAAGGCACTGTAGGTGGCAGTAATGCGGGTTTTCAACTGTCAAGTCAAGAAGATGTTAGCCTGGCAATTTGGAGTTAATTGACTTCCCAAAGGCTACACACACTCTTAACTTATGGTCATTGTTAGGGTTGTAAATCATAAACTCATAAATACAACCATATATCTGGTTTGACAGTTGGACGATTTGGCTGTACCGGTAGCAGGCTCCTGTATTGATAAAAATCAGACGTAACTCTCGGTCCTTGGGTTTGAACCCCGTTCCTTGAAGTTGTTTGGCTGGCTCTAAATCTTTAGCCTTAAATTTAACCCTAACTCTAATGCTAGCTCTAACCTTTAGCCGAAACTTTGACCCCTTACTCAAAGACTAGCTCTAACCCTTAACCTTAACTTTGACCGTAACTCTAACCCTTTGAGTCTAACTCTAACATTCAGTCTTGTGCAATATTGTACACAACAATGTAAACAACACCTTAGGTTAAAATTATGGCAAAAAATTTGCGCTGAAAACTCAATCATGTGAAAACTGCAAACTTAGTTATCTGTAAAGTTATCTGTTCTTACCCGTTATGATGTCGGGAACATTCTCCTGTCTTGATAGGCAAAGTTTTAATGTGCTCATTGTACCACTTTATATAACATGCTCATTGCAGAACGTTACGTAAGACCGGACTGTATCGCGTTTTCATTCACTGTGGTTCGGACCTGCCCCGTCAGTTTGGCTCAGCGTACCAAACACCGTGGCTCCGAGTTCACACGAACTGGTTCTCTTTGTCCCGACAGTCCCGACTAGTTTGTCTTGTGTTTGGTCACGCGTGAGATTTGTGCAAACGGCGTTAAGAACGCAGTGAAAGATCGAGTCAGGCGGTTCAGGAAGCGCTTTGAAGCTCCTCTAACGCATTTGCTTTATTTTATCATCTAAAATTCCTTTTTATTCCTCGCTCTCAGCGCACACTCTTAAATCATTTCATGAAGCACTCTTGTACAAGTGTTTAGATTAATTATACATCAACTAATTAGTCACACCATACCCATGCTACATTTTGATCTGATTAAAAAAGCAAACAGAAAGATAAGAAAACCCAACATATTTGACATAAGTGGTGTCAGATTAGCAAGATTACCTCCTTTAGGACGCAGCCAATGATGGTAAATACTTTCCTTTGCACAGAATTGCAGATGGAGTGTAGAAATCCCAACCATGGCCCTAAACATAGCTCTATACGCTAACCCTAGCCCTAACCCTTAGCCATAAGTTTGACCCTAACTGTAACCCTAGCTCTAACCCTTAGCCATAAGTTTGACCCTAACTGTAACCCTAGCCCTAACCCTTAGCCATAAGTTTGACCCTAACTGTAACCCTAGCTCTAACCCTTAGCCATAAGTTGGACCCTAACTGTAACCCTAGCTCTAACCCTTAGCCATAAGTTTGAGTAACTTTGAGTCTAACTCTAACATTAGCTCAAACTATTAGCTTTAATTTTGGCCCTAACTCTAACATTAGCCTTAACTTTGACCCTAACCCTAATCCTAGCCCTAATCCTAAACCGTAGCCTTAACTTTGACCCTAACTCTAATCATAGCCCTAATCCTAAATACGTTTGACCCCAACTGGAACCCCAGCTCTAACTCTCAGCCTTAACTTTGACCATGAGTTTAGCCCTAGCCCTAACCTTTAGGCTTAACTCTAACCCTAGCTCTAACCCTTAACCTTAATTTTGCCCTAACTGTAAACCTAGCTCTAATCTTCAGCCTTAAATTTGACCCTAACTCTAACGCTAGCTCTAAACTTTAGCCTAAAATTTGACCCCTTACTCAAAGACTAGCGCTAACCCTTAACCTTAACTTTGACCGTAACTCTAACCCTTAGCCTTAACTTTGAGTCTAACTTTTGGAGTTGGCTCCAACCATTAGCTTTAATTTTGACCCTAAATCTAACATTAGCCTTAACTTTGACCCTAACTCTAATCCTAGCCCTAATCCTAAACCGTAGCCTTAACTTTGACCCTAACTGTAACTTTAACTCTAACCCTTAGCCATAAATTTGACCCTAACTGTAACCCAAGCTCTAACCCTCAGCCTTAACTTTAACCATGACTTTAGCCCTATCCCTAAACTTTAGGCTTAACTTTAACTCTAACCCTAGCTCTAACCCTCAGCCTTAACTTTGACCATGAGTTTGGCCCTAACCCTTAGCCATAAGTTTGACCCTAACTGTAACCCCAGCTCTAACCCTAACCCTAACCTTAATTTTGCCTTAACTGAAACCCTAGCTCTAACCTTTAGCCTTAAATTTGACCCTAACTCTAATTCTAGCTCTAACCTTTACCCTAAACTTTGACCCCTTACTCAAAGACTAGCTCTAACCCTTAGCCTTAACTTTGGGTCTAACTCTAACATTAGCTCCAACCATTAGCTTTAATTTTGACCCTAACTCTAACATTAGCCTTAACTTTGACCCTAACTCTAACACTCGCTCTAACCCTTAGCCTTAACTTTGAGTCTAACTCTAACATTAGCTCCAACCATTAGCTTTAATTTTGACCTTAACTCTAACATTAGCCTTAACTTTGACCCTAACTCTGATCCTAACTCTAATCCTAGCCTTTAATCCTAAACTGTAGCCTTAACTTTGACCCTAACTCCAACCCTAGCCCGAAATATAATCCTAAACCAAACCTGAAGCGGAGTTTGAGTCCTAACGCTAACGCTAACCCTAACGCTAACCTCGGCACCATGTCAACAACAAGCAGGAAACCAGCGGTACTCTCACACAGTGAAGGCCTGTCCAAACAGACGAGAAGCCCTGACAGCATAAATTAGTGTTAGGGCAGGATGAGGTGAAGACAGGGTTCCGTGTTTGCTGTCGGGAGGAAAGCGGAAGGCTTGCAGGAGAGGAAACGGGATGGAAGGGAGGAGGACACTAGTCAGGAGTGTCAAATCCCATTTGTGTAAAGTCTTTTGGTTTGGTAGCAGTGAGCAACAATGAGATTTTGGCTTTTGGCTGTTCATGTATCAAAGTAGGAGTACCTGATGTCCACGTGAAATGCCGCCTCGCTTTCAAAAAGGTGGAAAAAAAGCAGCAGAGGCTTTTTGCATCTTTCTTCAATGCTTCCATCCTTCTCCTCTTGTTAATTTGCTGCTTCAATGGCACACATCAGTGAAGCAGCAGGGTCGCTTTTAGCAGCTCCCCCACTTCACCTTCTAATACCTCACGCCCACACACTATTCAAATATGAAGCATGATTTCTAAAGCCTTTGCTTCCTCCCTGACATGACGGCCGCCATGTTTACCATGACCCCCACCCTCTCCCACCACCATCCTTCCATATCTCGTCTTCGGTAAAGAGCAGCTGGGGTGGAGCTTTACATATCCATGAAGACAAAAGGGTCTGATCATGTCAAGATGCACCGTATGTAAGATATATGTTATGCTATTTTCTTATATGCAACGTCAAGGCTATGCTCGGGCTATAATATGCTATTCTATGTCAACCATGTCATGCTATGTTTCGGTATGTTATGCTGGTGCTATAAAATGTTTTTTTGTTCTCTGCTTTGAATTTGCTATTTATGCTATGCTATGCTATGCTATGCTATGCTATGCTATGCTATGCTATGCTATGCTAGGGCTATAGCTATTCTATGTCAACCATGTCATGCTATGTTTCGGTATGTTATGCTGGTGCTATAAAATGTTTTTTGTTCTCTGCTTTGAATTTGCTATTTATGCTATGCTATGCTATGCTATGCTATGCTATGCTATGCTATGCTATGCTATGCTATGCTATGCTATGCTAGGGCTATAGCTATTCTATGTCAACCATGTCATGCTATGTTTCGGTATGTTATGCTGGTGCTATAAAATGTTTTTTGTTCTCTGCTTTGAATTTGCTATTTATGCTATGCTATGCTATGCTATGCTATGCTAGGGCTATAGCTATTCTATGTCAACCATGTCATGCTATGTTTCGGTATGTTATGCTGGTGCTATAAAATGGTATTTTGTTCTCTGCTTTGAATTTGCTATTTATGCTATGCTATGCTATGCTATGCTATGCTATGCTATGCTATGCTATGCTATGCTATGCTATGCTATGCTATGCTATGCTATGCTATGCTATGCTATGCTAGGGCTATAGCTATTCTATGTCAACCATGTCATGCTATGTTTCGGCATGTTATGCTGGTGCTATAAAATGGTATTTCGTTCTCTGCTTTGAATTTGCTATTTATGCTATGCTATGCTATGCTAGGGCTATACTATCCTATTCTATCTCAACCATGTCATGCTATGTTTCGGTATGTTATGCTGGTGCTATAAAATGGTATTTTGTTCTCTGCTTTGAATTTGCTATTTATGCTATGCTATGCTATGCTAGGGTTATAATATGCTATTCTATGTCAACCATGTCATGCTATGTTTCGGTATGTTATGCTGGTGCTATAAAATGTTTTTTTGTTCTCTGCTTTGAATTTGCTATTTATGCTATGCTATGCTATGCTATGCTATGCTATGCTATGCTATGCTATGCTATGCTAGGGCTATAGCTATTCTATGTCAACCATGTCATGCTATGTTTCGGTATGTTATGCTGGTGCTATAAAATGTTTTTTGTTCTCTGCTTTGAATTTGCTATTTATGCTATGCTATGCTATGCTATGCTATGCTATGCTATGCTATGCTATGCTATGCTATGCTATGCTATGCTATGCTATGCTAGGGCTATAGCTATTCTATGTCAACCATGTCATGCTATGTTTCGGTATGTTATGCTGGTGCTATAAAATGTTTTTTGTTCTCTGCTTTGAATTTGCTATTTATGCTATGCTATGCTATGCTATGCTATGCTAGGGCTATAGCTATTCTATGTCAACCATGTCATGCTATGTTTCGGTATGTTATGCTGGTGCTATAAAATGGTATTTTGTTCTCTGCTTTGAATTTGCTATTTATGCTATGCTATGCTATGCTATGCTATGCTATGCTATGCTATGCTATGCTATGCTATGCTATGCTATGCTATGCTATGCTATGCTAGGGCTATAGCTATTCTATGTCAACCATGTCATGCTATGTTTCGGCATGTTATGCTGGTGCTATAAAATGGTATTTCGTTCTCTGCTTTGAATTTGCTATTTATGCTATGCTATGCTATGCTAGGGCTATACTATCCTATTCTATCTCAACCATGTCATGCTATGTTTCGGTATGTTATGCTGGTGCTATAAAATGGTATTTTGTTCTCTGCTTTGAATTTGCTATTTATGCTATGCTATGCTATGCTAGGGTTATAATATGCTATTCTATGTCAACCATGTCATGCTATGTTTTGGTATGTTGTGCTGGTGCTATAAAATGGTATTTTGTTCTCTGCTTTGAATTTACTATTTATGCTATGCTATGCTATACTAGGGCTATAATATGCTATCCTATGTCAACCATGTCATGCTATGTTTCGGTATGTTATGCTGGTGCTATAAAAGGGTATTTTGTTCTCTGCTTTGAATTTGCTATTTATGCTATGCTATGCTATGCTAGGGCTATAATATGCTATTCTATGTCAACCATGTCATGCTATGTTTCTGTATGTTATGCTGGTGCTATAAAAGGGTATTTTGTTCTCTGCTTTGAATTTGCTATTTATGCTATGCTATGCTATGCTAGGGCTATAATATGCTATTCTATGTCAGCCATGTCATGCTATGTTTTGGTATGTTATGCTTGTGCTATAAAATGGTATTTTGTTCTCAGCTTTGAATTTGCTATTTATGCTATGCTAGTGCTATAATATGCTATTCTATGTCAACCATGTCATGCTATGTTTCGGTATGTTATGCTGGTGCTATAAAATTGTATTTTGTTCTCTGCTTTGAATTTGCTATTTATGCTATGCTATGCTATGCTATGCTATGCTATGCTATGCTATGCTATGCAACGTGATATTTTAATATGTTATACAGAATGTTATTCTATGCTACATGCTATAATATATGCTATAATGTAGTTATTCTTTGCTCTGCTATGATGTCATGCTAAGCTAATGCTACAGGGTAATGTAAATTTGTAATATTATGCTTCACATTGAAAGAACTGATTGCCATCATTTAGCGTATAATGTACCTTTTAAAAACAAGTTCCGGTATTATTGATGTAATGAAGTCTTTGTCTGACATGTTTACATTTACGCCACACTTTCCTTGGCTAAGCACAGATGCCTAGCTAATAAAGACAATTAAGGCAGCAGCAGCTGTGCCATCTGTTGTCCATCACCGCCAAACTAATGAGAGGAGCGAAAAGAAGCACTAGGCATGAAACAGGTGACGACCTAAAAACGACACAACAAAAAAGTCGGAGTTCTGCACTCACTAGTTTGAAGATTCGATGATGACACATCTTGACCACAAAAAATTACTGGCAGACACCTTCTGACAGAATTCTGTCTGGTATGAGGTACGGATTTGTTGAAATATACGAGTTATGATTTAAGCCAACAAAAAGAACACCAGAAGATTCTGTTAGATATTAATATTACGCCTTTAAATTCAGTCTAAGAACAGCATTTGCTGTCTACACACTAGCTTAAACTCACATAGCACAATCGAAGATGCGCAACATATATACTGGAAGAGCCGGACAGACAACTCACACAAACTTAACTTTCACTTTCTATACCAGGGGTGGGCAAACTTTTTGACTCGCGGGCCGCATTGATATAACAAAATTCCCGAGGGGGGGGCAGACTATATATTTTACACGTAACAGTCCACCTGGTATTATTGTATCTGTAAAATTGTCATGCAATCTGCTATTATTATTTATTATTTTTTATTTATATTTAAATATTTTAAAAATAATAAAATATTATAATAATTAAAATACAATTAAAATAATAATTATTATATTATTATTATGTAAAATATGCAAATATAACAATATTATTATATATAATTAATATAATAATTAGCATTAATATAATAAATATAATAATCATAATAGTTATAATAATAATATACTAATTATTATTTTAATTTTTATTATTATTATGTGCTTGTGTCTCTTTTTTCAGGAGCACTTTGTAAACAACAGACCATGTCAAACAACGAAATTGATACAACCATCAAAAGGTTGGCTCAGGCCATGATGCCAGGTCGTATGTTGAGTTTAAATTAAATACTTTGGAAAGATTGGGCGGGCCGTATTCAAACACTTGGCGGGCCGGATGTGGCCCCCGGGCCGTAGTTGGCCCACCCCTGTTCTAGACGAACGTGGCAGCCATCATTCTGGGATCTTCTGGAATCTTCAGTGCTGTAACCAAATACAGTGGCACCTCAGTTTGAAGCACCTCTGCCCCGGTTAGTGTCTTTTGCCTTGGTTTACATACATTTTCTGGTTGGAACACAATGCAGCACACACATTGTCATGCGTGAGTCCAACTGTGGTCTTAATGTGTTTCACCAAACATCTTCTCGTTCTAGCAAAGATGCTACGGAAGTCAGCTCCATCATTTATCAGCGGTTCTGATAAAGTTCTGCTGGGGTGGGCGGAGTGGTTGACTTCCACCCAATCGGCACGCCCTCTGAAAAAAAAAAATCAAGCGCACTTCGAGAAGTTTCCATCGTGTCGCCACCTGCAAACGCTACAGAGATAGACAGACAAAGTAAAAAAAACAAAAAAACGTTTTTTTTTTATCAAAACGAGCCAAGCAACCACGAGGAGCAACATTTGTTGTGCTGCTGCTTGTGTCTCGGTGAGCTAAACTAGCTTATATCGTGTGAGTGTTGTCGATTAGCATTTAGCTATTAGGTGTCGCATCATTTCGGTCATTCTCTTTTTCTGTGTAATCGTATACTTTTTTGAATATTGAAAAAATTAAAATTGAATATAAAATTGAATATACTCCATTGGAACAAAGTAAATTGAACATGTAACATTTAAAGCTTTAATAAAAGAGAACGGAAAATAATTGACGTAATTGTGTTTTATTTGTCACGATCGGTCTTGGGAGCTTTGCGGTTCGACCCCAGGATGCAGAGAACAGGACCAAAATGAGGGTAAAAGGTTGATTTTAATAATAATAATTGCAGCAGCAGGCTACAGCAACTGACAGACGCAGACGGACAAATGATAATGATCCCACGCGGGGAGAAGCACACACCTGAACTAAATACAAACAGAAATCAGGGACAGGTGTGGGTGACTATGGCAACGAAGGCAGACGAGGCAAAACAGGAAGTCCAATACAAAATAAGAGCGTGCAAAACGGAAACCAAAGCCCAGGAAGGTAACTCAAATAAACTGTCACGTGGGAACCCACACAGGGCGTGAAATTTATTATTTGATAATGTGATTTTATGTTGTACAACGTAATTGAGTAACTGTTTACTGATGTGTATAGAATGTTATTTCATGTACATACATGAGAATAGTCATGACTTGTATTGTAAATGCAGGTCATGTTTTTTTGTATGTACCGGATTACTACAAGCAAGAAAACGTTCTGCGAATTCATAGATGGCGAGCGAGACCCAACGACTTGGAACAGGATCTTCTACTGGATCGATCGGAAGCGACCTTCTGTGAGGTAGAATATGTATCAGCTGCAACTGTGTTAGAATAAAATGTATAGATACAATTATTATAATGTTAGTTATCACTCTTATATCCATTTCCTTAGACAAAAAGTGTTTGAATGTGCTGAAGAATGAAGGTTCCCGCGACCCTGATCAGAGACCCCCAGCGACCCCCAGGTCCTGGAGGTGCAGCAACCCTGCAGATGTTCATGTTAATCCTGCAAGAATGTGTCAAGATAAGAACTCATAAAACAATAAAAGTAATTACTCTCACATATACACACACACATAGACAAACAAATACAGCTCGTGCAACTACCTTCCCCCAACCCCCTTAGAGTTGCACGACCATGTAGTAGGGACCCCCGAAACGAGAATAAAAAGAGAGGAGTGTGAACTGCATAGAGTGGAGCGGCATGTCAATTGGTATGTTGTTTCACTCTCCTCTCTGCGAGTAACTTTGAATATTGTTTTCTGTCTCTTCTGTATTTCTGTATTTAAGTGTTTTTACAAGTGTCACAGGAGTTTGAACCTGACAAACTGGTACAGAAAAGTGACGACCAATAGGGTGCACTCTGACCCAAAACTCTGACAAAAAGTGGCCAATTAACCTAGCATGTTTTTGGAATGTGGGAGGAAACCGGAGTATCCGGAGAAAACCCACACATGCACGGGGAGAACATGCAAACTCCACACAGAGATGGCTAAGGGTGGAATTGAACCCTGGTCTCCTAGCTGTGAGGCCTGCGCGCTAACCACTCGACCGCCGTGCAGTGTACTTGTTGCATGTTAAGTTGCTATGTGATGATTTTAGCCAAATAAAGAGCTCCCTCCCAGTGCCACAATATCAAACTTGTTTTCAATATTCTGTCTTGTGATTTTGTAAATGTCACACTCTTGTGTACATACAGTATGAGTAAACTTTAAGAAAAGTATATATAAAAGTATATACTAAAACACACAAAATCAAACCCAGAGTGAATGTTTTGTACAATTTGAAGTTTTCATATTTGTACAACAAGTGGCCTTGGTTGGCAAAGCTGGGATTTTGTTGTTATGCATGTTTCCTACGCAAATAGCAGCAGGCTTTGAACTACTTCATGTTCATGTTCTTACACTTTTGAAGGACACACTGCGAGGCATTTTTTTGTTCACAATAAAAGCAAAATCTTATATTCATGTCTTTTCACAGATACACACTGGAGGAAGAGTTTGTACCTTTTAGGAGTGCTTTAATTTGGCAGTTTTTTTGGACAGTCTCCTGCTGTGCTCGTTAACGACATCGTTTATCAGAAATGATGGGAGGGAGGAGGTCCATTTGGTGGGATCGTGCTCAACAATTAACACCAAATTAAGAGCGGGGTCATGCAGCCGGTAGCGCATGGTGCACAGTATGATGGGGAGTATGAAGAAGCTCATCCTGACTTCCTGAATTTGGGTGTCATACTACAGTAATACTACAGTAATACTACGTAAAAGGTGTCATGATGAAAGGATAAGATCATAATATGACAAAAGAAAAAGTACCAGTAATACTATGAGAATATTAATACTTAGTATTAAACTTGTAAGGTTATTTTTACCAGATGACAAAAAAGCAGGAAAATCCACCCCCTTTGCGGAACCCCATCAGCCGGTTCCAAGACCGATCCAAGATCAGTGGGAACAGATGCGAGTCCAGTCGTTTCACCAGTCTCGGACAGCTCCACCCAACAGACGCCTCCCCGAGGCCGAGGGGTTTGTAAGTGACATCATGACGCCGGCGGTCAGCTATTTTACTCCGGAGCAGCAAATATTTTGAGCTGCTCACACCCGAGGCACTTGGGCGCTGGCCACCCTGTCCCAAGGGTACTGCCTCCAGTTCCGCCGCCGGCCACCAGCCTCTGGGAAGACCCTGATGACTTTTATCTCCAACCCGGCCAAGGCACAGGTACTAACACAAGAGATCGGCACCTTGCTGGCCAAAGGTGCCATAGTACCAGTGGACCCTCTGGTGGATCCAGGGGGCTTTTGTTCAAGGTACTAGCTACTCCCCAAGAAGATGGGTGGCTTCCGCCCAATCCTGGACCTCAGGGGCCTGAATACGTTTTTAAAGACTATCCCATTCCGAATGCTGAGCGTCAAAGAGGCGGTCCAAGTGATCACCCGCCAATTCAAGTCTTCACTCGGTGCATCGCGGCAGCCCTCTCCCCCTTACAAAAACAGGCTTGATAATCCTACCTTACCTAGACGACTGGCTCATCTGTGCACCAACCAGGGAACAGGCCACACTAGATAGCCAGACCGTGCTTCCCCACATGGACCACCTAGGCCTCCACTTAAACCTGGAGAAGAGCAAACTGACTCCATCGAGGTAACGGTTTTTCTTGGCATGGTTTTGAACTCCATAACCATGAGCGCTTGCCCCGTTATATTTGGTGGGCAAATATTTTGACCGCATTGAGTTAACAAAGTTGTCCGGGGGGCCAGAACATATATTTAACACCCACACCCACACACACACACACACTATTTTATGCTTATAATTTTATCTATATGCTCTAATTATGTTCTCTATTATATGTTCTCATGTCTTTTTTTAGAAGCACTTTAAACAAACAAGACTACATCAAACTAAGTCATTCAATTTGGCATTTTTTTTTTAATGACTCGCAAGTCATGTTGCCAGTTTGTATGTTAAAAGTTGAAATACTTAGAAAGCAACTGGCGGGCCGCTTTCAAACGCTTGGTGGGCCGCATGTGGCCCCCGGGGCCGTAGTTTGCCCACCCTTGGTATACGGTATGTAATATATATTTAATCTTTCCAATTACTGCCTGTCTTTAAATCAGAAGTCCCAATTAGGTGTCAAGTTTCAACATTGATGACGACATCAACCCAGCAACAAACGAGGCCGCACACGTTTGTGTTGCCAAATAAAATTCATATTCTGAGTCACGACCAAGATGCTGGAAGAAAATGATGTTTCTTCCGGAAGTCATTTATCAAACCGTGACGTCTAAAAATAAATGGAGAGATAAAAGCTGAGGCAGACGGAGAGATGAAATGCAAATTTTGCCGAGCTCGTCGCCAGCAGCAGCAGCTGTTTGACACGTGTGATGAATGCTGTTGTTTGTGGGTGTTTGGGGGGGCGGGGGGGTAAACAATACAACACCAACACTCATTGTCTGCAGTCCACAGACAGAATGGATAATAGACTGGATGCTTCCTTTCGTAGACATAAATGCTGATTTGCTGAGCGACTCAACCTCCCTTCATGCTCATTGGACAGCCAAGCCTTGAGCCTCAACTGTGGATTGGGAATGTTGATGAAGTTGGAAACATGGGAAGAATTAGGTGAGGTCACCACGCTCACCCCCAGGCACCTGGACTGCTGTCAGGAGTGCAGGACATTATTTCTCCATGACCCACACTCTAAAGTTTAGAGTATACTAACTTTTCCCTTAACTAATAATAATAATAATAACCATAATATTTTCAATATTTGTATTTTATTTCCATAATATTATAACCTTTCTGCCAACCTGTTTTCAAAAAATGAAAACTTTTTTGTTTCTTAAATCACAACATTAAAGATTTTTAAAAAAATATTTAATAGATTTATGCTACTAAAATGCAATTATTTTTCTTTATAATATTATGAGTTTTTTATTGTAAAATTTAGACATTTTTCTCATTAGAATACAACTTTATTTCTGAATATTTTGACTTATTTTTCCAAAAATGAAAACTTTTTTGTTTCTCAAATCACAACTTTAAAGATTTTTTTTTTATATTTCAGATTTGTGCTACTAAAATTCAATTATTTTTCTCTATAATATTATGAGTTTATTATTGTAATTTTTTAAAATTTTTCTCATTAGAATACAACTTTTTTTATGAATATTTTGACTATTTTTCCAAAAATTTAAACTTTTTTGTTTCTCAAATCACAACTTTAAAGATTTTTAAAAAAATATTTCAGATTTATGCTACTAAAATTCAATTATTTTTCTTAATCATATTATGAGTTTATTATTGTAACATTTTGAAAATTTTCTCATTAGAATACAACTTTATTTCTGAATATTTTGACTATTGTTTCTCAAATCACAACTTTAAAGATTTTTTTAATATTTCATATTTGTGCAACTAAAATTCAATTATTTTTCTTTATAATATTATGAATATTATTATTTATAATATTATGAGTTTACATACATTTATGCTTCATTTTATTAAATTTTCTAAATATTTACATTTACATAGATACATTTTCTTCTCATAATTATGATTTCACTCCTGCAATATTTTGCCTTTATCCATATTATAACGCTTCCTAGTTTTGTTTCATTTGATTCTCATAATATTACAACTTTTTATTCATATTTCAACTCTTCCATTATTCCATTGTGATACAAAATTCACATTAGTTTTCCTTTTTTCCAAATGAGAATACAATGTTTTTATAATAATATTTGGACATTCCCATTTTTTTGTAATTGTTTTTGTTTAATTTTCTAACTATTACAAATTTACTCCCATAATATTTTGACTTTATTCCTGTAATATTACAACTTTTTCCCCAACATAATTTTTAAACTTTACTTTGACATAATTTTTTAAATAAATATTTCAGGTCTGCTACTAAAGTAACACAATTTGTTCTCATATTATCATTTTATTCTTGTTATATTATTTTTTTTAATATTTTGACTTTATTTTACTAAAATTACAACTATTTCTTTGCAATTCTGAAAAATCTTCACTTTTAAAAAAGTAATATTATTGTAAGCTTTTAAAGACTAAAAAAAAGAAAATACAGTAATATTACGGGGGGGGCGAATCACAACTTTGAGGAGACTAAAGTTGTCATAAAAACTTTTTGTAAAATTTGGTAAAATGCTGAAATTTTGTCTTAAAAATATTAAAAATATTTAGACTTGGATGTTTTATTTGGAAAAATAAAATATAATAAAAGTGCAAAATTTTCATGTCAAGCAGTTTATTCTTCAGACACATGGTCATTTTTCAAAAATATTTTATTTGATATTGAGCCGGTACAAGGAAAGAAAAGAGCATGGATGCCTTTATCTTACAGGAGATGGAGATGCAACCTTGTTGCAATCCACTTTGGACCCTTTTGGATCTTTTTGGAGCAGGACATGCAAGTGAATTGGGAAGGTGTTGTACAGAAAAAAGTACAAATGAAAACAGAATGAACTGTAGAAATGACATTGGATCACCCCAGCAGGACTGTACAGAAAGATTTCATCGTTTTTTGTTTTTTTTTTCGTTTTTTATTAGGAAAAAGGCAACACACAGAGAGGCTACAAAGAACCAACAATATTGAGAAAAAACATCAAGTTCTTTCTTCCTTTCGTCTTTTGTCTTCATGAGACTTCATGTTTCCTCGCCTCACACAGTCAACTTTACATAAAAAAGAAACCAAAAAAAAAACCACATTTCATATACCACAAATCTGTATGCATATTCCACAATAGACTTTTTATTATCTTTTTTTGTAATAAATAGAAAAAGAGGCTGTGGTGTCAAAGTAAAAGAATGAGCATCAAGGGAACACTATTAGACATTATAAATAGCAATCTCAATTTTGTAGGATTTTTTTTTGTATCCAGGTGACTTCTTAAAAATCCACGGCGGAAAAAGACAAAAGGACATGACAGGGAAGTCGGAATGTCGCGGAGTATGGATATACTGTATATATATTTCAATATATACACATATAAACACCAGCATAATGGAAAATAACCTGAGATACTCTTATGCACCTCATTTCTCAGAATACTGGCCACTGTGCGAATGAATCAATGAAACGTTGCCACAACAAACTTTCACTTTTTGAAGCAGGGGTGGGCACCCTGCGGCCTCTGGGCAAAAAAAAAGGACATAAAACTCACCACAAAAATCCTGAACATGAATCTTGAAAATCGTCGTAAAGCAGCAGTTTTGGTAAAGTTGATAAAAGGCAAATAAAGAAAGAAAGACAACATCTTCGGAAGTGTTGTGTTCCAAAGTGTCCTGGTTCTTCTCCGTCGGCATGGAATAGCGACACGGAAGCTGCACGGGCGCTGAAAAATGTGCAACTTACTTGAATGAGGGCGGAAAACTCAATAAATACGAGAAAAACAAAGTTAAGTGCTCCTAAAAAAAAAAGCAAATGATATTAAAAAAGAATTAAAAATATCATAAAAATTCATTAAAAAGATGTAAACAATTAATGGTGGTGCACTTGTTCTTTAAAAAAATCAACACGGGTAATTGCAGGAATTGCATGAGTTGCCCAAAAACGGAGCAATTATTCCTGTTTTTTGTCACTGTAGCCATCCTTTCCAAAAAAAAACAAAAAAAAAACAAATCTCTCTGTACATTTCGTATATAATTCTCTTCTTGGATACTTTACAGTACAGGAACTCCTCTTCACATCTTCTTCTTCATGTCAGCAGGAGCTTGGTATTTTGTGCTTATCACTAAAAAAGTCGCAGTGCAAAAAAAAAAAATAATAATAATAATAATTACAATAATAATATTCATTAATGGCGACTATTAACAAAATTGCTAAAAAAACAAACAAACAACAATTTAATGGCGGCAGCCACACAATTCACATATGTTACAATAAAAAAAAAAGCTGTAACTGAAGGAGGCTTGCATAGCAACAGCAAGAAAGAAGATATTTACAGGAAAATAAACCCCCTTTTGTCCCCTTGAAAAAAAGGGGCAGTCACCAGAAAAGTGTGTTTTTTGGACAAAAAAAAACATAAAATACAGTAAAAGTTAAGAGGTGAAAAAAGAGTTTTCATTGAAGAGCAAAGCATAGTGAGATGTACAATATGTCTGTGTCTTTACATCATACAGCAAACATGTACAATTCTGTGTCCTCGTCCTCATCGCACTGTCTGCGTCCGCATGGGGCGACGGACGAGAGGTCATCACCCCCAGAGGAGGACGTGGAGGAGGAGGGCGGTGTGGGGAATTTTTTTTTTTGCCAGGTACTCGGCTGAGCAGGCCACTCTGCAAAGAAAAAAGGATCCGTCATGAATACAAACATGTGCAATATTTTTCACATACTGCAATACTTTGATGTTTCTACATTACATTAAAAACTGAATATCAGCTGTGTGATATACATCCATTTTCTATGCTGGAGCCTACCCCAGCGGTCACTAATTAAATTGGAATGTGGGAGGAAACCGGAGTACCCACGCATTCACGGGGAGAACATGCAAACTCCACACAGAGATGCCAAGCGGGGAATCGAACCCAGGTCTTCCCGATCTCCAGACTGTGTGGCCTGCATGCTAACCACCATTTGAGATATATACAGTCCAGGAAAAAAAATGACACCTTTGCTGCTGTTGTTTAATTGGTGTTTTTGTTTCTTTGTTAAACTCCATTGCAACACATTAGTTATTTTGTTGGCGTCTCCATCCAATAATTCATACATATTTTTATATAACAACACAATTTTACATAAGAATAGTGATTCTTGTGTCTTGATTCATGTTCTTTTTGGAAAGATTGAATTTTTTTTTAGTTAAAGTTAAAAAAGATGACACCTTTGATGCTGTTGTTTAATTGGTGTTTTTGTTTCCTTGTTAAACTCCATTGCAGGCCAATAAAATAAACAGAAATGAGCCGAAAATGGCCTCTGGGCCACTTTTTGGACACCACTGCACTAGCATAGCATACATTGCAAACCAAATAGCTAAATAAAAAATAGCTTAACAGCGAGCAATGTGCCTTCTGAATGCCTTATTTTAGTTCATTTGACCACTTTTATGCTTGGAAATGCCTAATAAATAAAATAAAATAAAATCTGCTTAAAAACAGATTTTTATTTTTACTAATAATAGTTAGTATTCAACCACAAAAAAACTGAATTTATTGAAATATTTAAAAAAAAAAATGAAATTTATTTTTAGTTAAAGTTAAAAAAAGATGACACCTTTGCTGCTGTTGTTTAATTGGTGTTTTTGTTTCCTTGTTAAACCCTGTTGCAGGCTAATAAAACAGAAACGAGGCGCAAATGGCCGCAAATTTTGGACACCACTGCACTAGCATAGCATACATTGCAAACCAAATAGCTAAAATAGCTAGCTTAACAGCTAGCAATGTGCCTTCTGAATGCCTTATGTTTGTATTTTAGTTCATGTGACCACTTTTATGCTTAGAAATGCCTAATTAAAAAAAATCTACTTAAAAACATATTTTGTTTTTATTTTATTCATTTTTAAATATTCTTTAAAAAATGAAATTGGTGAAGTGATAATATAAATATTTTTTATTTTGAAGATTATTTATAGGGATGTCCGATATTGGCTTTTTTGCGATAATTGATACACATTTCCGATTCTGAGTAACATTATTGGAAAGTAACATTGAGTAGAGTTATTTTGTTGGTGACTCCACCCAATAATTCATGTTGTTTGTGTGCCCTGTGATTGGCTGGCCACCAGTCCAGGGTGTACCCCGCTTCTCGCCCCAAGACAGCTGTGATAGGCTCCAGCACCCTCGCCACCCTCATGAGAATGGACAATACTAATCTCCAATATTTCCGATGGCAAAAATTGTTGAAAAATCCGAAAAATTGGTATGGAACTTACATAATTCTCCCGAGTACTGTCCCTGTCCGTTGGTCCCCAGGAAGTCTGCGTGCTCCATGGCCGTCCACTGCTGCGGCTGCCGTGGGCCTTCGTTCTTGCGGGGCCCCGTGGAGCCTTTGGACGAGGCTGTACCAGACGAGCTGTGGCCACCGGGTGACGGGAAGGACGGTTTATGGTATGGCAGGCATCCCTCCTCTGTGGACACAGTAAAATAAGAATCACCACAGGCTTTAATCGACCCCGGTTGGAGTCCACTTGGAGACATTCTTATACATCTGTACTAGGTCTTTTATGCAACGATGCTGCAGCGAGACTTGTCGAGTGTCCCGCTGAGACAAGACGGGACACGCAGCGGGGTGACAAAGACGTGCAGGCTCACCCAGATGGGGACCGAAGCCCGTCTGCCGCCATCGTGACAAAGAAGAAAGCCAAAGTCATTTTCCGGGCGCTTTGCACGGAGAACCATGCATGCCAAACGTTGGCAGGAGCAGCAACGGGGAGAGACGGGGACGGGGGGGGGGTGCATTTAGGAAGCCAGCGCAAGTGTCAGACAGTGCCATCTGTTGACGGCTGTGCGGCATGAGCGCTAACTTTCACACGGGAGAATCCCCCAACTGTTAAATGATATGAGCAACTGACTTAACGAGAGGAAAGATGGCGGTTTCTCCATTGAAATGAATGGAGGAGAACCAATCACGTTTTCTTTCGAAGGAGCCCAAACGGTACATCAGATGGTGGGACGACTGGGAAGCGGCCCTCCACTGGAAGCCCGAGAATCAACTGAACAAGGACTCTTGAATGTGTCACAATTATCACAGCTTTAACATGAAATAATTCTCATTTTTACATCACTACTGTTTCTTCAAGTGCTCGCCAAATATTAATAAAATGCACCCAAAATGAAAGAAGACACACTTTCATACATTCATTCATTCATTTTCTACCGCTTTTCCTCACGAGGGTCGCGGGGGTGCTGGAGCCTATCCCAGCTGTCTTCGGGGGTAAGGCGGGGTACACCCTAGACTGGTCGCCAGCCAATCACAGGGCACATATAGACAAACAACCATTCACACTCACATTCATACCTATGGACAATTTGGAGTCGCTAATTAATCTAGCATGTTTTTGGAATGTGGGAGGAAACCGGAGTACCCGGAGAAAACCCACGCATGATGCCCGAGGGTGGGATTGAACCCTGGTCTCCTAGCTGTGAGGTCTGCGCGCTAACCCCTAGACCACCGTGCCGCCCACTTTCATACAGAAATATAAATATTTAGAATACATGGTTGTCAGGACCGAGTTGAATGGAAAAATGTTGGCAAATTTTCAGACGTGAAATGTTTTGAAAAGTTGAACTGACACCTTGTTTTTCAAAGCACCATATTGGGAAAAAGTCGATATGACAGAAATATTGAAGACACTTCTGGAATCTGCAGAAATATATCCACAATTTGACTTTTGGAACGGTGTTGCTATGTAGAAGTACGCCAAAGTTACAGTCGCTTTTTTCCTGCACAACCATCACTGTCAGTATGAACTTCAGTGCACACAAAAGGGGGGGTTGTCAAAACGTGCACCCCCTACCCTGTTGACTGTGCTATTATTATTCACACAAATATACACCATAGTGGCGCTGATATCCAACTTCAAGACTTGAAATTTCCAATACAACGCAATGCAAAAAAACTGAGTATTCAACCAAATCGCCATGAAATTTGGTACACGCTTTTAGGGGACTGGCAATAATGTGTGTCAAATTTGAGCAAGATGGCCGACATCCAGAAAAACATCTTTGCCAGAACACGGGCGGACTTAGTAACTAATCGTCCATAAGTCATTGACCATTTGGATAATGATGGAGGATATCCGTATAACAAATAAGCTAGCATGCCTTCCAAAGAATTTTGGAACCGTACCGTTTTTGTGGCCCCTGCGACCGTCATCGCTTCTCTCCACGGAGCCCAGTCGGTCTTGAACCTGGCGGTGATGTTCCAGAGTGGCCCGTGTCATCTGTCTGTCCTCCTGTCCACCACACAGGGGCCCTGACATGGGCGGGCGCTCCAGAGACGCCGCTTTCCTCTCTGGAGCGGGTATCATACTGTTGATACAACGCCCCGTTTGGGCTCGGGGCTGTCCCTGGCTGGGCGGCGGTTCAGGGGGCGGAGGTAGGTCTGTGGGCGGAGCATGACAAGAAATGCTTAGTTATTACTGTCGCTTTCATAGGATCTGATCATGTGCTGTAGCAGTATTGAACGTTTTTTTAGTTTGTTGGTGTACGGGAAAAGATTTGCACGACTGACCAAGCTGGTTTCGAGCTTGTGATTACATTTTACTTTACTTTATTTTTAATCAAGGTTGCAACAGTCGGCCAACAGAAATTATGAATTATACTTCTATGCACTTCATGAACGTCCAATGCCCTCACCGTCTGCAGCAGCATCCCTGCGGTGGGGTGCTGTGCCCTGGCTTCGGGGTTTGCGTGCGGGCCTGGTGGCCCTCTGGTGACCCAGACTGTGCGTTCCCACTGTGCTGCCATCTGTAGAGAATGGACTGCTGGGCCGGGGCCTGTGGGACAAGCCTTTATCTGCAGGAGGGGAACAGGAAGTCTGATTAATAAAGATATTATTAATATTAAAGATATTAACAAAGCAGAAGCTGCCGCAGAGATCAATCATTGTCCAGGAATGTTTGCAGCCATCATTCCTCAAGCAGGAGTTGAAAGTCTGAGTTGAAGGAAGTTGTCATACATTCCCAGTAAAAAAAAGTGCCATGCACAAACCGGCGCCCGCAAGCAGTAAAGAGGAAAATCAAAGTCCCCAAAAAAGCCACCAGGAGAAAAGGAACCAAATGCATGTCCCACTCGAAGGTCCACTTTGCACACCGACCTCGCTTGCTGAGGCTGGTGCCCTCCAGCCGGTAGCCCGCTTTGTCTGCGGCGGCCACCAGGGCTTGGGCAAAGCTGCAGTGGGTAAAGATGGAGCCATCGGATGAGCTACCCAAACTGGAGCGGTGGCTGGAGAAATTACGCTCGTCCTCCGAGGCCGAGCCCCAGCCGTTCACCATGGAGCCTGGAACACCAGAGTCGCCGTGTTGCAGTCAATGATCTTTTTCATAATAATTATTAAAAAATAGGCCAAGACTTCAACCTTTTTAATGGAAAGCTTTGTTAACACCTCGTCTGTTGGTACTTTGTTGGTTGGTATCAATTCTTAAGTTTGTTAGTTAGTATGTTGACACTAATACATTGAATTTTGATACAAAGTAAGACATTTATTGTCATTGTCGAATGTCTGTTTGTTTGTTCGCATTTGGGGTCAAGTAGGACAGTGACCCAAAATTCTGGCAAATGTGGATTGGTACTAAAATATCCATATGTCTGATCCAGATTCTTAAAACTAAATTGAGAAAATGCATATTGGAAAAATGGAAAATCTGTGTCTGTAACACACTTTCTTGATTTTTTCAGTTTAAAAATTAAACTTTAAACTTCCATCCATCCATTTTCCTCCGCTTATCCGGGTCCGGGTCGTGGGGGCGGCAGTCTTAGTAGGGAAGCCCAGATTTCCCGGTCCCCGGCCACCTACTCTAGCTCCACCGGGAGGACACCAAAGCGTTCCCAGGCCAGCTGTGAGACATAGTCCCTTCAGCGTGTCCTAGGTCTGCCTTTTCCCGGCTGGGCATGCCCAGAACACCTCACCACTTTATTCATTCATTCATTCATTTTCTACCGCTTTTCCTCACGAGGGTCGCGGGGGGTGCTGGAGCCTATCCCAGCTGTCTTCGGGCGAGAGGCGGGGTACACCCTAGACTGGTCGCCAGCCAATCACAGGGCACATATAGACAAACAACCATTCACACTCACATTCATACCTATGGACAATTTGGAGTGGCCAATTAACCTAGCATGTTTTTGGAATGTGGGAGGAAACCGGAGTACCCGGAGAAAACCCACGCATGCACGGGGAGAACATGCAAACTCCACACAGAGATGGCCGAGGGTGGGGATTGAACCCTGGTCTCCTAGCTGTGAGGTCTGCGCGCTAACCACGAGACCGCCGTGCCGCCCCTCACCACTTTAAACTTAAAAAATTAAATTTTTTGAATGAAATTTTTTTGTGCTGTGTTTATAGTCACTGTGATGAAATACACAAAGAATATGTTTACCACATATGCAGAGTGATATTGTTCAAAGAAACACAATTTTGCTGCAGACCTACCCCACCCTTGCAGTTGAATATTTATGTTTCTGCGTATTGTTTGTTAGGCATCCATATTTCACACAAACGCAGCACAGGGCGACACAAGACGGCTATGCACTGACTTTTGCTCTTGTTTGGTTACAGAACAAAGAGCACACCTGTCCTTTGCAGAGTTTGCTACCAAAGTGCCTGAGGTGGTGCAGATGGAGCAGAATACACCGCCTGGTGGGATGAACACACTTTTTTTGTTGTCTGCGTGTCTCTTTTGTTTGACTGAGCTCTAAAGGCAATATGGAACAAACATCCAAAGCTGGTGTAGTTCTACTGCTACGTACGATAGATGACATGATGAAAAGTATTTTACTTTTTCTTGTGCATCTGCGCCTTTTGTGCTGTGTTTTGTTTTTTTGGTTTCTTTTCGTCAAGGCTGCAAAAAAAAAAAAAAAAAAAAAAAAGGTGCCTGTCTGCCAATAAAAAATGTGGGACTTTGGCGCTTGGGAGAGCAGTCGGTTAATGTGACAGCTTTCTGTGGGTCTGGTTTGGCAGACTCTTCTTAAAAAGTGGCGGACGCCCAAGTGCTCTGCTCACATTAGTACACAAGGACAGGGAACAGTGTGCTAACAAGGCAATGAGGGGGAGGGCGGGGTGAGGTTAAAGGTTAGATCAGGGGTCTCAAACATGCGGCCCGCGGGCCAAATGTGGCCCGCAGGACACTAGTTTGAGGCCCCCGCCTTGATATGAAAGTTTATTGTTAAAGTTTGATATGGATGCTGTATGGTATCATGTACCCAGAAAAAATTATTACATTTGATTAATGTTCATGTTAAAGGTTAAATAACTGTTAATAGTTATCCTCCCTATCCGTGTGGAAGTGGTAAGTTTTTGGCTATTTAAGTTTAAAGGAAATAACTTGAAGGCGACCGTTTAGGTCGCTAGCTCTCTAGTTTGCGAGTTAGCATGTGTCTCAAGACCCTGCAGTTGCGCAATATGTTGTAAATAAAAATAGTATAAATGTGACTATAGTCGTGTTTTGTCATGTCTACAGGGCTCTAATAATGCTTTGTTCATTTTAATCTGAAAAAAATCATTTGTCTACCCACCAACTATATGTGGTTTCTTAAGTTTTTATTATTTGCCGTTTTATTATTATTATTATATTTATTTATTACTGATTGATTTTCTTTATTCTTGATTTGTTTATTTATTTTTCATCTTATTTTGTGTAGAAAAATAAAAAATAAGATATTTGAGAACAGTGGAATGTTTTATCAGAGCTTTTATTGTAGAAAATCAGAACTAAACTGATCAGATATTCTCTATAAAATGTGTTTTTGTTCACATTTGTGGGTATTTGCATCAGATTAATGACACTGACATAATTTCTGCCGACATTCTGGGTCAGATTAATTGCTAAATCTGAGATAGATTCCATTCCTGTCTCTGATTTTGTCAAAATTTAAAATATCGAAAAAAAAACTTGGTCTCCTATTGGGTCAATACAGTCCTTGCCTATGTTGTTGTGGTTGGGATTGATGTACGTAAGTCAGGAGGAGGCTTTGAAAGATGATGTACTCCAGACCAGACATCAAAAGCTCCTCAAGTTTTCTTTCCCGGTCTGTGCAGCACAGTAATATGAGTCTGATTTATTTAGATACACTGAAGGGAAATCCCTTTCAAAGAGTTTCCACATCAAGAGTTGCACTTTCTCCTGCAAAGGTTGCAACACATTTGCACTTCTTCTGTAAAAAAAAAATAAAAAAAAAAAACTTCTCGGATGAAAGAAGAAACTTCTGGAATATGTAAGCTTGCATAAGGTGGAGAAGCTATCACCCGCCCACCCTCTCAGCCTACCCACCATCTTTTTTATAGCTGAAATCCAAGGTAACGACTCGGAGCCCTCCATCTTTGCCTTCTTTTTGCCCTTTGAAATTCTTTTCTGAGTTTCTCTCCAAGAGAGAAAGACAGTGATTTCCAGCGGGTCCAATCGTCCCATGAAGAATAGCGCAGATAATGAAGTGGAGGCAGCGGCAGCCAAAGCTTTCGGAGGCTGAACACTGCCTCAGCATATCACATCACAGAATGACTTCCCCCCCCCCTCCTTTCTCCCGTTAACAGCCACTTTCCACCGCCGCTGAACCCTCTACAGCACTTCCATTCTGGAAAATAGCAGCGCAATCAAACTGTAGGCATTGTCACGTCATTTGATTCAAAAAAATCAATCAGGTTTTCTCTTTAAACGTAAAACATTTGCTCAAAGTTAAGCAGAATCTACACCTCCAAGTCCAAGTCCGACTTGACTTACACTGACGAGACGGGTCACGTAATCACCCTCGACGACCAGGTGAATTGACCCCGCCCATCACAAAACTGTCACTATTCAGTCTGGATTGGCTTTTGGTATTAGATTAAATGATGATCATTTTAATTAATCCATTCCACAAGGTCAGACTCTTAACTGAAACGTACTTTAACCAAAAAAATGTGTCCCATAGAAAATAATGTAAATTCAATTCATCCGTTTTTGAAAGTTAAAAATGTTAACATAAAAAACTTTTTTTATGGTTTTATAATTATAGATTTCCATGGACAAAATGATTACATATGCTAATAAAAGGTACACATGAATATTTAAGGTTACTTTTATCTTCAATGAAGGTGTGATCGTTGCCAAAGTCGCAATGTGGCAGCCAGATTAACATGGACACCACCACCTAAAACTAAATAACTATTTAGATTTCATTCAATAGCTCAAAACGCATGGCAAAACATGAAGGTGCTGTGTCGCTGTTGAGTTGATCTCGCTGCCACGTAGTCTTTGGCAACAATTACATCGTCAATGTAGGCAAAACTACCCTTAAATATGTCATTTATATGCATTTTAATTTGTTGTAAATGCAGGTAAAACTATAATTGTGTTCACATTTATGAGACTCAAGTGCTGTTGAGTTGATCTCGCTGCCACGTTGTCTTTGGCAACAATTACACCGTCAATGAAGGCAAAACTACCCGTAAATATGTCATTTATATTCATTTTAATTTGTTGTATGCAGGTAAAACTATAATTGTGTTCAGATTTATGAGACTCGGGTGCTGTTGAGTTGATCTCGCTGCCATGTTGTCTTTGGCAACAATTACATCATCAATGAAGGCAAAACTACCCTTAAAGATGTCATTTATATGCATTTTAATTTGTTGTAAATGCAGGTAAAATTATAATTGTGTTCAGATTTATGAGACTCGGGTGCTGTTGAGTTGATCTCGCTGCCACGTTGTCTTTGGCAACAATTACATCGTCAATGAAGGCAAAACTACCCTTAAATATGTCATTTATATGCATTTTAATTTGTTGTAAATGCAGGTAAAACTATAATTGTGTTCAGATTTATGAGACTCAGGTGCTGTTGAGTTGATCTCGCTGCTACGTTGTCTTTGGCAACAATTACATCGTCAATGAAGCCAAAACTACACTTAAATATGTCATTTATATGCATTTTAATTTGTTGTAAATGCAGGTAAAATTATAATTGTGTTCAGATTTATAAGACTCGGGTGCTGTTGAGTTGATCTCGCTGCCATGTTGTCTTTGGCAACAATTACATCGTCAATGTAGGCAAAACTACCCTTAAATATGTCATTTATATGCATTTTAATTTGTTGTAAATGCAGGTAAAACTATAATTGTGTTCAGAGTTATGAGACTCAAGTGCTGTTGAGTTGATCTCGCTGCCATGTTGTCTTTGGCAACAATTACATCGTCAATGAAGGCAAAACTACCCGTAAATATGTAATTTATATTCATTTTAATTTGTTGTATGCAGGTAAAACTATAATTGTGTTCACATTTATGACACTTCACTGTGTTAGCCAAGAACCACAGAGCACTGATGACATCATAAAAAGGCGACGGAAGTGACTTCCGCTTCCTGTGTATTAGCAAGGTAGGATACTAACATGGATTTTTTTGTAATAAAAATACAGTTAGACTCACACCGTGCATTATTAATAACATAATGACAAAATGCCCGCTACATTTCACGGGAAAATGTACGCAAACCGGGTCAAAATGTTAGCGTCAATTTTGGAAGTTAACAGAAAGACATGCTAACAGGAAGTATGCTAACCGAGCTTCCACTGTACACATCCGATTAGCAAAACAGTCTTAATGGCCAACCAAAGTTGAAGGAATTTTACTATTGTAGTCGTAAAAAAAAAAGATTTCGCAGAAAATGTTAGTGAAAATGTTTGATTTAGTAGCCTAAGATTATAAAAACAAAAAAATTCCATGCTGCTCTAAAACAAAGTGAGCATCGACAGGAAGCTGAATTTTATTTGTACAGTTTCTCTTTCCTTACCGCTCGCCCCACAGCGAGGGTGTCAAAGTGGGTGCGATGAGAAGAAATAGTGCTGTCTTCAGAGTAATACAGCGAAGGAGATTATATCGCCCTAAATACATCAGTAGCAGCATGTGTCAGCACAACCCAAACCACTGTTCCATCATGCCATGGAAAAGTACTTTTGGAGCAGCCAGCCAGCCAACCTTCCATTCCCTCCCCTCAACTGGCTCACCACTTTGGATATTTTCTCCCAGTTTTTCTTCCTTCCCGCCCATTTCCTCATCGGCATTCTACATTTTCATCGGTTAAAGAGTCAAGATAGTCCGTAGCGGTCAGCGTGTGAGCGGTGGTTCAGCCACCCGGAGCCACGTCCGTGCCTTTCCCCATCATGTGCCCCCCCACATCCACACACGCCCGCCCGTACGCCGGCCTGACAGACGGCTGTAAAAGTTTTCCGAGTTGTAAAAATTTAAATGGCGCCGCTCTCTCTTTCTTCTCTGTCGCCTGGTATGGAAATAGGCTGCATGTGAATTTTATTTCAAATCTCCTTCATGAGATACACGCTGCCAGACTCCCTCTTAATTTCCCCCTCTCATTCTCCTGTTTAAAATTCATGGACTTTCTTATCGCATTTTTGGGGGGAAATGATAATTATAATTCCCCAGAGTCTGCCAGCGGTGCTTAAAAACCTGATTGAGGGACACTGAGGGCGTGCATGTTCTCGTATAAACGAACACATTGCAGAGTCATGAGCAACAGGGCATGAACAACAAGGAGACGACAAAACAATTGGACATGACTGCAGCATCGTCATTCATTAAAAAAAAAACATGTTTAATTATGAAATACTATGGTAAATAATGCTGGAATATTATTCTTTCTCGCTGGGCTTTTCCCTTCAGGGGTCGCCACAGCAAAGCAATCTCCTCCATCCAAGCATGTCTTCTGTCTTTCTCATGTCCTCCTTCACTACATCCATAAACCTCCTCTTTGGTCTTCCTCACGCCTCCTACCTGGCAGCATCCTTCTACCAATATATTCAATATAATATATTCCTGTGGACATGTCCCTTCCTGATCCTATCCATCCTGGTCACTCCCATCCTGGCGATGGCTGGTCTCACCACAGTTTTGTATACCTTTCCTTTCATTTTAGCTGAAACTCTCCTATCGCACATCACGCCTGATAACTTTTCTCCACACATCCCATTCTCCACCTTCTGTATCTCTTCTCCCTGTAACCTCACTCCTCCACTTGGGTCCCTCTCATTCACACACATGTACTCCGTCTTGTTGTGACTAATCATTCCTCTCCTTTCCAGGGCAAATCTAATGCCTAATGATGGAATAGCACAACATATTTAATCACATTAATAAAATAAATAAATAAATATTGGACTACAGAAATGTAGCCACAACCTTTATTTACCAAAGCCAAGAAAAGGGTGTTGGAAGCAGGCAATAATTGGAAAGAGTGAGTGAAAGAGTCCCAACCATCTCAGTCTGGCCTCTCTGACTTTATCTCCAAGGCCTCTAACATGTAATGTCCCTCTGATGTACCCCTCCTCCTGATCCTATCCATCCTGGTCACTCCCATCCTGGCGATGGCTGATCTCACCACAGTTTTGTATACCTTTCCTTTCATTTTAGCTGAAACTCTTCTATCGCACATCACGCCTGATAACTTTTCTCCACACATCCCATTCTCCACCTTCTGTATCTCTTCTCCCTGTAACCTCACTCCTCCACTTGGGTCCTTTCTCATTCACACACATGTACTCCGTCTTGTTGTGGCTAATCATTCCTCTCCTTTCCAGGGCAAATCTAATGCCTAATGATGGAATAGCACAACATATTTAATCACATTAATAAAACAAATAAATAGCCATAACCTTTATTTACCAAAGCCAAGAAAAGAGTGTTGGAAGCAGGCAATAATTGGAAAGAGTGAGTGAAAGAGTCCCAACCATCTCAGTCTGGCCTCTCCGACTTTTTCTCCAAGGCCTCTAAAATGTAATGTTCCTCTGATGTACCACTTCCTGATCCTATCCATCCTGGTCACTCCCATCCTGGGTATGGCTGGTCTCAAACATGGCTGATCTCAACACAGTTTTGTATACCTTTCCATTCATTTTAGCTTAAACTCGTCACCTCCTTTTTTAAGTACTTGAAATTTTCCACCTTCTGTATCTCTTCTCCCTGTAACCTCACTCCTCCATCTGGGTACTCTTGAACATTCTTAACAAACAGCAACAGAACCAATGTTGTAATAGCTATGAGGCACAAACATTAATAACACTGATGACTTCATTGAAAACTAAAGTAGTCTAATGCTAAAAATGTAATATTTTCATAGTTAGAGGATAAAAAAACGTATGATCCAGGTCTGATCCAGATCAAAGAAAATCCTGTTTACACTGCCATGATACATATTCAATCTGGATGACTAAACTCTGTCCACATGGGAATTTTGTTTTTTTTGGAAAACTGAAGCGTATATGGAGCAAATGCCTGCTTACCTGTCAAAGAGCTATCCAGGTTGTCCATGCTCGACCCCGGCGTGTGCTCGATACCGCGTGGATGCCTGGCCCCGTATCCTTCATCTTCGTCATCGTCTTCCTCCTCCTCATCGGCCAGGTCGGTCTCCAGGTCGGAAACCATTGTGCTTGACACGTAGCCCACTGGAGGGGCCGGGGCCTGGGGCGGAAGCGAGCCCCCTTGCATGTGCCTGCGGAGCGACAACCAAAGAATGTCAAGATTGCCGTCGATGAATAAATGCCAACAATTCGGCTAATTTGAAGGCGAGGCTCACACCCTAACACAATGACCCGTTAATTACGGCCGCGGAGAATACAAAAGCGAGCGTTCCGGGGTCCTGTCGACACGCGGCCGTCACGTCGACTGACAGCGGCGTTTCTTTGAAGGGGGGGGGGGCTTTGCATGGGGAATGTAATGCTTGTAATTACTGAGCCTCTTGTGTTGTCAGAAACGCTTTCTAAGCAACGCCGTCATTACTGCGGCTAACATGACATCTCCTTTCTTGACAATAACTCCCCCCCCCACCCCCCCACAGCACATTTTCACTATTGCCAATGAATGCCAGACTTTCCTCCTCGTTGTCGACAGAATGAAGTATGGCCTTCATCTGACTTGCATGAGCACAACAGCGCTGGAATGTGTTGCATTATACTCGTATGTGTGTGTGTGTGTATGTGTGTGTGTGTGTTGCATTTAAGTGTGTGTGTGTGCGTGGGAGTAAGTACGAAGACATGCCTAACAGGGAGCGGGAGCACAGAGCTGGTGGCCTAGAGTGCTAGCACAGGCCCATTAAAATGAAATGATGAATGGGTTTATCTTCGCTGCACACACAGGCGACACAAAGACTAACTGTTACAGCGGCACCCGAATCAATCCTGCCGCCGGCGTATATGCGTACAGTAAGCGCTTTCAAATAACAGCCACGCATACGGGTCACGCTCGTTGTTTTGTTCTCACTTGTCTGGCTTGGCTCTGCACTTTACCTTTAATGGCAATATATGTATATACAGTAGCTGTGGAGGGCTGACACTGTGGGCATTTTTGGATCAGATGTTCAATATTTGTGCAGGTCGTAATACACATAAGGACTCGGTTATCATAACTGATGCTTAGAATTTATATTAAAAAAAAATCTGGAAAATGGCAAAAAAAGAACTGAAAATGCAACAGTAAATCTAATACAATTTTCATAGTGTTACTGTAATATTTCTGATACTATATAAAAATAATAATCGTAATGCGTTTTATTTATGAAGCATTTTCATGATACTCAGAGTATATATTTTTTGGTCCTTTGTTGCTGCTGCTTTATTTGGTTTTATATTAATTATGTTTGTCCATCCATCCATTTTCCTCTGCTTTTCAGGGTCAGCAGTCCTAACTTCCCGGTCCTTGGCCACTTCTTCCAGGTCCACCGGGAGGACAACAAGGCATTCCCAGGCCAGCTGTGAGACATCATCATCCCCCAGCGGGTCCTAGGTCTGCCCCACGGCTGGGCATGCCCAGAAGACCTCACCAGGGAGGCAGCCAGGAGGCACCCGGACTACATGAAGGAGCAGCGGGTCTACTCTGAGCCCCTCAGAGATTAACTCCTCACCCTAAATCCCGTTTAATAAAAATAAAAATAAAAATAAAAATAAAAATAAAAATAAAATAAAAATAAAAATAAAAATAAAAATAAAAATAAAAATAAAAATAAAAATAAAAATAAAAATAAAAATAAAAATAAAAATAAAAATAAAAATAAAAATAAAAATAAAAATAAAAATAAAAATAAACAAAAAAACAAAAAAAAACTACATTAGGAAAGCAGGAAGTGAACAAATGTAACAGTTACTGATTGTAAAAGTACCAGATGGAGGGGTAGGATTTAATAAGCTTTGCTTCTTCCTACTCCTTTTGGACATGTGGAACTGGGAACTGATTATGTGATGCACTCAATTGTAATCTGATGCATGTTCAAATGAAATGAAACCATTACTTTTTTAGGATTTTGTTTTGTATTATTATTATTATTGACTTCTTAGCGGATTGTATATTTTATTATATATTGTTACAATTATGTTATTTGTTTATTTAGATAGCATTTCCTATTTATTTGTAACATTTTTCTTTGCCATTTTTTTGTACAAGGTTGTCGTAAGAATGGTCTATACCGTGGATACAAACTGGCAGTTGCATGTGTTATTATTACCATGTCTGCTTGGCCATGTCCATTTGGTAGGCTCTGGTCAGCTCGTCCAGATGGGCCTGGAGCATGGGCTGCATCTCGTCCCGAGGGGAAGGGGTGAGGGTGGCCGTGGACTGCTGCCCGAAGGAGACGGCTGCCGGGGAGGAGGCCACGCCCCGGATGGGCGGTGTGGGTACCCTCTCTTCCTCTTCCTCGAGCTCGTCCTCCATGCCTTGGTGGAGGTAGGTCTGCACGGGCATGGGCGGACCCCAGCCATCACTTTCATACCTGATGTGAAATAATCATTAAAAAGCCAGCGTTACTGCGGCGTCTTCATATCGCTGTGCAGATGTTGTCTCGGCTATAGCGGCGCTGAAGCAATAACAGCCATAAAGAAAATGTTCATTAAAGAAATTTGTCAGTGCAGCCTCCGTGGGACATAACGGCTTTTATCTGCTGCCACCTCAGATTTACAGTGACTCCTCATTAAACCAGATGACTCTCCCTGATTGGAAACCAAGAGCAAGGGGACACGGAGCTACTGGACCATGGAAAGACATGTCGACTACTCTAGTAGATTTTGATAAGATTCTCGTTTAAATATGCCACAATTTCGGTCTAAAACAATACAATTATGTGTATTGTTTGGCTCCAAATTCATATGAAACCATCTGTGCTGCCGGCGGATTTATTTCACAGCCATTGAGTCATCCCGTAGATGTGCAGCCGTCTGTACGTGACTTTTCCTACAAGCCGCCTTCCTCAGACATTGATCCTTCACATTGCTGCAGATGTACAGCAGCGCAATAATTAGCTGTAGCGAAAAACAGAGCTGTTATTAGCCACACAATAGCAAGAAGGTCAAAGGAGGCCAAATGAACGACAATGGCGGTAATTATTGTTTTATGTGCTCAGGTGCACACGACTGGAGATGCGACGACGATGTATTGAACCAGTAAAGGGGGTTAAGGTCCTTGGATGAAACGCTGTGGTGTGCATAGTAGGGTGGTCCTTATATGGGGGGGTTAAAAATTTGTTTTTGGAAATGTTCAACTCTCACCCTCTAAATGTGTTAGGATATCAATAAAAACTCACTGTGCAAAATTTTGAATTTTTTTAATATTTCCAGAATTGCTCGTTTTTGAGGAAATTGTACCATTTTAAGAACGCAAAGCAAAATAAAATAAAATAAAACATTACCTTTATTGACTAGTCACTGTGACAGAGTGGTAACCAGCAAAATACAAGTAAATTACAAAAATAAAAATAAATAAAAATAATTAAAAAATAAATAAAAATAAATAAATAAAAATAAATAAATAAAAATAAATAAATAAAAATAAATAAATAAAAATGAATAAATAAAAATAAATAAAAATACATAAAAATACATAAAAATAAATAAAAATCAGAACCATAGTATAATCTAAGCAATAATACGATTGAACTGTTGTCAATCATATTCAATATGTAGTTCACATATTAGAGGTTGAGCAACCTCTAAATATTAATCAATATTGATAAAATTTGGCCCAAATGTTTTTTTTTTTCATTTATCCTAACATATTAGTGGGGTGAGAGCATGAAATTTCAAAAGTTGAAAAATAAGGACCACCGTAGTGCACAGTGGGCAAAGAGGGCGACTCTTGGCAAAAAAAAACAAACAAACAACAAAAAAGGCTTCACTACACATCTTAAAACAGAGAGCAGAGTCTGCTGTCAGTTTTTGCTTTTCTTCAGTGAAAAGGCTCATCATGATGTTGGACAAGTAATAGTAAAATACTGAATATTTAATATCATTGATGTTTTTGGGTTACTTTACCATCTTAATGACTTTGCTCTTACCCAATGGTAGGTTCATTTGCATAAAAAGGATAACGGGCAAACAATGCCACAGTCCAACTCTGACATACCCTCCTCCTCCATCGTGGTGCTCGGTGGGATAGTGGTCCACTTCTGTGCCAGGAAGAGGGTGGATAGGGGGTGGGGGCAAGGGGACATTGGCCCAGCTGGAGCCGTTGGCTTTAACAGGCTTGGATCCGGCCTTGGTCTTCTTCTTCTTCCCTCCTTTCCCACCTGCAACAGGAACACTTCTATTAACCAAACAACAAACCAATCAGTATCCAGTTTGAACAAAAAAGAAAAAAAAAAAAAAAAAAACGTTGAAAATGTCAGAACATTTGAAAGACGCTTTGAACGAGCTTCCGCCGCCACGGAAAACTTCAAGGTTTCCTGATGAAAAGCATCCTTCTATTGATAGATTGGCTGAAAAGCCTGCAATCTCCATAGAAACAGCAGAGACGAACCGTAAAAAACGAGGCAGACCTTGGGGCTCCACCCGAGCCTCAGAGGCCACCCCCCCCCCTTCGCTGCTTCCTTCCACAGTGAAAAATCTCACTGTGCCGCATCATCATAATGAATGGCTTGTGTGGACTTGGTGTGGTCCTAATGCAATTCGCCCAGAGTCTATTACTACTTTCATTTCTTTTATTACACCAGAGAGCCACTAACCCCATCCATTTTCACTCACATCCTTCTAAAACCTGATTCTCCATCTGTCCCATTTGTCTTTGTACAGCTGCCGGCTGGGTCAGCACCATGTTTTATGAAGTAGGACGCGAGTGTTTTTTCTTTGAAAACACACACTTCAAGTCAACTTCTGTTGAGGTTTACGCCACCGATACATACACTTGCAAGACTAGCGAGCCTGTAATAATGATTTATATACAAGTTAACATTTACACAACATTGAGGGAAGTGTAAATGTAATGTTTTAGTCATTGTAACAACTTAGAGAGCAAATAAAACAGTTTCAATCTCAAATCGGAAATAGCAATCTTTGTTGTAAGTCGGCCCAACAAGTTTGGTTTGGCCCGGCTGCCAAAGTAAACATGCACGGAGAAAGCGGCCAGTGTTACTGGTTACTGTAGTGCACTTCAATGTCATGTGATGTGTATCGGTGCCTCATCGGTGCTAAATGATTATTAGACAAATAACTAATGTAGCATTATAACAGACGCACACAGAGCATGACACTGTTTTTAAACATTATTGCAGACCTTATCATGCAAACAGCATTCGCTTAGTTCCACCAATGGTGGAATCGAACTCGGGTCGCCTAGCTGTGTGGCCTGCTCGCTAACCACTGAATCACCGTGCAACCAAGACATCAACTAATTAATAAATGATCACAACATGAAGTCAGCCATGGCATGTCCGACCGTGAAAAAAAAAAAAAAAATCATCCTCCCATTTTGTGTGGAAGTGGTAAGTTTTTGGCTTCTTAGTTTAAAAATAAATACATTTATTTATTTATACACCCTGGTTAGCTCACAAGCTTATTTTCTGGCTAGGATAAAGTTGACTATAAGGGAGTTATTTCACGACGACAAAGCTCTAATAATGTTTAAATCTGTACTTAGAAAGATAAAAACTGATTTCCTAACTATGCAAATATTCAATTTATTAAAATTTAATCTAATATCGAGACATTTATTCATCACAGTCAGGTCTGGAATCAATTAACTACAATAAACGAGGGACAACTATAGTTACATTACTCCAAATCTTGTGCGTCAGGGGTGTCCAAAGTGCAACTCTGCGACCATTTTTGGCCCCTGGCATAAAAATAATTAATTATTGATTTGATACATTATTTAATGATTTAATTTAAAAAAAAAACAGTTTGGACATCTGATCCAAAGGTTGAACTGTATTTATGTCTTTGGCTTTTTCTTTGGCTTTTTGCGGATGCTAGAAAGGGTAAGCATGACAGTAAAATGCAGGTACTAATATAAATAGCATGTAACTGACAGCAAAATGGCGAATGAAGAAAATTAATTTTGCTTTATTGTAGTTTTATTTAGTGTCATTGTACAGGGATTTAGGTCTCTTTATACTTGGTAAACAATAAATGACGATAAAGAAGGCATAAGCAAAAGTACCTATAAGGGTAAGATTGCCAAATAGTGGAAGTAATCAAATAAATAGCAGTCTGCACAAGTTTCTGTATCCTCAACCGGGTTTCTAATAGTTCCTTTGGGCGACACTTGACTTTCAGCAATAAACGAGACTGATGTGACGCTTCCATCACCCTTTCAAACAGGGCCAGCCATCAATAACACCAATATGCTTCTTCTTCTTCTTCTTGGAAATGATGGTGGTCTGGCACTGGAATTACAGCAGCAGCTCCTTTCCAAATATGAAAAGTACAGAGCGAAAGGCTGCGGCCGGGGCAGCGAGACATGAATTACAACCCATCTCCTTTAACAAAAAAAAAAAAACCAAGGGGCCTCTCTCTTTTCAGTGGGAGACAGCGTTCTAAATATAGTCAGCACTTTGGGTATTTATATATACGCAAGGTTTGGGCACTCCCAGCATATAAGTGCAGGATGTGCAGCCCATACGCTTGCTCTGTTTTTATTGGGTGCCGCAGAGCAAGGCCTCCGCATAGTAACTCATTTGTGGCGAAGGCTATCAAAATAACTATCCCTCATTTGATTTGACATGAGGAAAAAATAAAAAAAAGTAACACAGTGAAGGTGAGAATCAGCAACAAACTACAAATGCACGATGTTTAACACCAGCTTTAGCCTCTTCATTTCTTGGAATGACAATCAAAGCGAAGTATGATACTCATGAGTACTATGCTTTGGACAACTAACTGTATATAATCCTAAAGTCTATGCTTATGGTGGCACGAGGAACCTGGCTTAAAGACTAGAGGGCGGTTAGGTCATGTCTAATTATGGAGTGAAATAATATGTTCTCATGGGAATTTGGTTGGATTTAAAGACGTATATTATTTTCAAAGCGGATTATTTTCCAACATGATGAGCATCAATACATTTGCACAGTCTTGGATCCTACCAGGCCAATTCCTCATGCTGCAAACATGCTGTGTTTATTATAATGATATATTTTCACTGCAGATTTCATAGTCTTTATGGCATTTATTAAATAATATTACAAAAAGTAGGAGTTAGAGTGCATGTAATAAATCATACATTATTACATTAATTAATTACATTAATACAGGGGTCTCAAACTCAATTTAACTGGGGGCCACTGGGCAAGGCTGGGCCGCATCAGGTTTTCCAAAAAAAAACAACGCATTTATTAAAAAACTGAAAAATATACAAACTTTTTCAGTGCTTTGGTTCCGATTTTCTACAATAAAAGCTCTGATAAAACATTCCACTGTTCTCAAATATCTTAATTTTTTTTCTGCACAAAATAGGATGAAAAATAAATAAACAAATCAAGAATAAAGAAAATCAATCAATCAGTAATAAATAAATATAATAATAATAATAAAACCACATTTAGTTGGTGGGTAGACAAATTATTTTTTCAGATTAAAATTCACAAAGCATTATTAGAGCCCTGTAGACATGACAAAACACGACTATAGTCACATTTATACTCTTTTTATTTACAACATATTGCGCAACTGCAGGGTCTTGAGACACATGCTAACTCGCAAACTAGAGCGCTAGCGACCTAAACGGTAGCCTTCAAGTTATTTCCTTTCAACTTAAATAGCCAAAAACTTACCACTTCCACACGGATAGGGAGGATAACTATTAACAGTTATTTAACCTTTAACATGAACATTAATCAAACGTAATAATTTTTTCTGGGTACATGATACCATACAGCATCCATATCAAACTTGCGCAGGCCTCAAACTAGTGTCCTGCGGGCCACATTTGGCCCACGGGCCGCGTTTTTGAGACCCCTGCATTAATACATTATAAATATAAAGTTATATTATGAGGTTATATCTCATTGAATTAATCAAAACTAAGCTTTCGATGACCGACATATCTTTAAATTGTCTGGTTTAATTTCTTTGCTTTGGAATTTTTTTACAAAAATAAAAAGAATAAAAAATAACTCATACTACGTCGGTAATAATTTGTAAATATATGAAAATACATCATAAGATGTGTCGCCTATACGTACCATATAAATTGTTAATAGAAATAAAAGAAAAGGAGTATGGATTATGTAGACTCGGCTTAGAGAAAGACCTTCTCTAACCTTCTCTACCAGCTAACCACTGTTAGCCGATTTAGAGGACATGTTGGTTGTAGCGCTAGCACGATGATTAGGCTGAAGCCGATTACCGCCGTTTTATCGATCATCATTATCATTAATCAATGGTGGCTAACTCCACATTTTATCATATAATATATGTTCAATAGGTGTCAGACATGTTTAGGGCTTACTTCGAGCGACGGGGAGGGTTCTGCAACTGAATATAATATAATAATTACAGCAGTTACTTTTACTGTAAATGTTGATCCGAAATCAGAAGTAAGTTTTGTAGGCATGTGACAAATTGCAATTGCTGTGTTATTGTTTTTGGTTATTGGTGGATGGTCTCATAGCATAATAGTGAGCGTAAATAGTGAGGATCTATATAAAAAAGTAGAAACATTGTCCTTCAAGTGCAGTAATAGCTGATATTATGTGTCATACTTAGGCGCAAAATTTGCCTCACTCCCTTTATCCATTATTCTAATCCCTTTTATTTCATTATAGAATACTTCTCAACATTAAATGTATCATTTACATAAACTCCATGTAGAGAAATCTTTTAGCCTGATTACTTTGGTTGAGTCACCGGTATCACGTGTAAAAAGTGTAAAAAGTTGACGTGACGCCAGTATATGCAATACTATTAAATTAGAGTTTTAGATGCAGTGTCTTGTAACCAGATAAGAGAAGAAGAGAACAGGAGGGATGCCTCTGTGTCCTAGAAGTGACATTGCAATTCTCCCAATATGAGTCTTAGTGCGGCGTGCGACCATTAAGGGAATGGACGCGAGGTACTTTTGCCACTTTAGGCAGCCGAGCGTCTCTAATGCGCGCGTCTGTTTGACAGACTCCTTATGCCTGCTCTCCATATCAAGCAGCAATGAGCATTTTGTGTCTACTTCCTCCAATAATGTGATCATAACATTATGACAAAATGACAATAGTTCCTCTTATGTTGGCTTGGGGTGTTACTCACATGCAGAGAGTACCAGGCGTCTATTCGGGCTGTGTGTGTTGTGGTTAAGACATGTTGGATAGTTAAGTAAGATAGTAAAAAAAAAAAAAAAAAAAAAAAAACTATAAGCAGCAGGTGCTGAAAAGAGAAATACAGCAAAGCATCGCAGGTGAGAAATGGTGTTATTCAAAACCGCCATGAACATCAGCTTTATACATGCAAATACCCAAATCAATGAAGCAATTAGAAAAGCCGTCAATCATGAGAAGCCATGCGGCCGAGTAGCACCCCGCCCCCTCCCCCCCCAACCTGAAAACAACCAACCTGAGAGACTGCCGCTTCGCTCTGAGCTGTTGTGAGAGCTGGTGGTGCTGAAATCTTGTGATTGGTTGTGTGGGATTCTACTAGACAGCCCCTCGGTCAGTCGGTAGTCGGGAATGAAAAGGAGGGCTAAAGTGGGCGGGGGAGTTGAAGAAGGGCACAAAAACAAAAGAAAAGAAAAACAAAAAGAAAAGAAAAGAAAAATCACAGTGGCATCAGGTGACAGGCAGCACGGGCACATGCAGACATGCAGTTAGAGCACCAGGCAAGCAGGGTAATACATCAGGGTAACGTTCTGTCACACTTTTTTGTGGATAATTAAAGCAAGGGTGTGGATTCACATATAATATTTATCTTACATAATTATAAAAAAAAAATCTTACATAATTAGTATTTAATTATAATTATATTAGTATAAGTATTTTGTAAAATAAATTACCCGCAAAAAATGCGACTTATACTCCAGTTTTTTTCTACCTAATTATTCATTTTTGGCATTGTGTGACTTATACTCCGGAGTGACTTATAGTCCAGAAAATACAGTAAAAATATCAATAAACAAAATTGATGTATATGTAAAAAGATGTATTGTGTGAAATTTTATTTTTTATTTTAAATGCACAGAAAGAGTTAAAAGTGTGCTATTTCTGTTTAAAAATTTTACATAAATTTAACATAAAAATATGGAATATTTAATTAATATTATTTGATATTATATATTTAAATTCTATTCTATTCTATATATTTAAATTAGTATACTATTATTATTATTATTATTATTATTATTATTAGTAGTAGTAGTAGTAGTAGTAGTAGTAGTAGTACTAGTAGTAGTAGTAGTATTACTATTATTATTATTATTTATCTTAACCCTGAACTAGATTATTGCAGTTGATATTTTTCATTAGAATACATTATTATTATTATTATTATTATTATTATTATTATTATTATTATTATTATTATTATTATTATTATTATTATTATTATTATTATTATTATTATTATTATTATTTATCTTAACCCTGAACTAGATTCTTGCAGTTGATATTTTTCATTAGAATACATTATTATTATTATTATTATTATTATTATTATTATTATTATTATTATTATTATTATTATTATTATTATTATTATTATTATTATTATTATTATTATTATTATTATTATTATTTAGCTTAACCCTTTTTTTCTACCTAATTATGCATTTCTGGCCTTGTGCGACTTATAGTCCAGAAAATACGGTATATCTGATAAATACAAATTTTATCCAAAAATGAACTTAAAGAAAACTACAGTGGGCTTAAAGATGACCCCAGAGGCATCTCATCGGTCAAAGAGCAACACTGAACTCGGTGGAAGCATTTACTTACTATTGTTGCAGGAGTTCTTGTCAGGCAGTGAGTATCCCAGGTTGGCCATCTCTTGCTTGGCCTGCAGGGAGGCCTTCCACTGGGCCTCGGGCAGCTCCACAGCTAGCTCGTGGATGCTGCTGGAGTGGAGGATCTGAGTGGTGGCATAGGGTGTGGCCTGCGATGTTTGGCCGGGGCTGTTGTAGTTGGCTTTGGTGGTGAAATCGATGCTGCTGTAGATGGCTCCATCGGAGAGCATGGTGCCTGTCTTGTCCCCCTGCCCACTCGGGATATCTGGAAAGGTGGAGGCTGTTAGGCGAAATAATAATGTAGATAATAATGTATGTATGTATAATGTATGTGTAATAATGGATGGATGGATGGATGGATGGATGGATGGATGGATGGATGGATGGATGGATGGATGGATGGGTGGGTGGGTAGGATTGATGGATGGATGGATGGATGGATGGAAGGATGGAAGGATGGATGGATGGATGGATGGATGGATGGTTGGATGGTTGGATGGATGGATGGATGGATGGATGGTTGGATGGATGGTTGGATGGTTGGATGGATGGTTGGATGGATGGTTGGATGGTTGGATGGATGGATGGATGGATGGATGGATGGATGGATAGATGGATGGATGGATGGTGGATGGATGGATGGATGGATGGTTGGATGGATGGTTGGATGGTTGGATGGATGGATGGATGGATGGACGGATGGATGGACGGATAGACGGATAGACGGATGGACGGATGGATGGATGGATGGATGGACGGATGGATGGATGGATGGATGGATAGATAGATAGCACAATAACACAGCAGTGAAATTGCCAACGAAATGTCTTTGCCTGGCTCCCATATAATAATAAATAATAATAATATAATAATAATAATGTGGTGAATAAATAGATGACATCAAATATGAACAACAATGTACAGCGTAAACAGTAAATTGCACAAATAATTAAAATAAATATTAATAAAATTATTTTAATAATAAATAATAAATAATAAATAATAAATAATAAATAATAAATAATAAATAATAAATAATAAATAATAAATAATAAATAATAAATAATAAATAATAAATAATAAATAATAAATAATAAATAATAAATAATAAATAATAAATAATATCCAGTATATGTTGTGATGACAACATGTTGTCAGACTTTCGCAAGTTTCGCACTTTTTGCGAAATGTAGGCGCCTATTGAAGGCATATATATATATATTTAATACTACTTCAAATTAAATATATATATTTAATACTACTTCAAATTGACTCAATAGTAAACCTAAGCACAGCAAAAGACTAATTATGTCCCCCAAAAACCCTTAAATATTCTCTACCATAAATCCTAGCTGACTGGGGTACAAGGCAATTCTTTCAAATGCTCCTCCCTTTCTATATTTGTATGCATAAAAAACAAGAGTGCCTTTCCGTCAAGAGAGTGATGACAGGGAGAAAGTGACTGAGCGTGCAAGGGAAGTAGCCGCCATCTCTCCCCCTTGCATGCCCAGTCAAGGGGAGATGATGTAGAGCCGTAGCGGAAGTGTCCGCATCTGCGCCTGTCCTTCACGACTGGCTGCTCAAGAGCATCCTTTCACCCACTCCTCCCCCCATTCTCCTCTCCCGTTCTCCTGCACCACCACCACAATAAAATGCTCTCTGTTAGCCACCCCGGTGACGGTGGAGGGTTTTCACCGTGTGTCCTATACGTACACGATGCATACAAGCGCACATGTTGCGTACACACTAAAAGTTCTGGTAGTAGGATAGAATGTACGACGGAAGAAGCCTCCACTCACCTCCTCTGCCAAAGTTATTGAGATCATTGGGTCCTCCGGAGCTGCTGTTGACAGGTAGGCTGGTGGCAGGCCAGGAGTCGGCTAACCAGGGGTAGCCCGGGTCGCTGGCGTTCAATAAGCCTGGCCGACTGCGAATAAACATATTGGGATTAAACCAATGGTAATGGTAATGGTAATGGTTTTATTTCATTTGAACATGCATCAGATTCCAATTGAGTGCATCCCATAATCAGTTCCCAGTTCCACATGTCCAAAAGGAGTAGGAAGAAGCAAATCTTATTAAATCCTAACCCTCCATCTCGTACTTTTATAATGAGTAACTGTTACATTTGTTCACTTCCTGCTTTCCTTATTATAATTTACGTTTTTTTAAATAATTTAATGAATTTGTATTTAATTAATTAGTATTTTTTTAATTTTTTTTAATTTTTTTTAATTTTTTTTAATTTTTTTAATTTTTTTTTATTTTTTTTATTTTTTTTTTAAAAATTTTAATGTTCTAAATTTGTTAAAATTTTTGTCACGTACCAAAGTAGGAGGTGATATTAGCATCCAATGACATAATGGGTACCATTGTAAGTGTCAATATAGTGATATATATAGCACATGAATGGTTCAAGACTCTTCATCCTTGGATGACATTTTTAGCTAATTGCTAATTTTTATCCTTATGCATTATTTTAGCTGTTTGAAGATGTAGTATATCAGCAAGTTGCAGTATTTGTGATTTTTGTAATAAGGAGTTATTATGTTCTCTGTAGGCGGCATTATGAATTATCCTTACTGGCCTTTTTTGCAGTACATTTAGCCAGTGAAAATTGCTTTAATAAAGAGTGTGGAGTGATTTCTGATTGAGAACAAATTTTGCTTTGTTCAATATTGAAATATTTCTGGCCACCTTATGTTGTATATTTGTAATATGAGGTTTCCAGCTCATATATTTTCATCTATTGTGATCCACAGAAATGTATTTCCCTTCACCCTTTCAATGTCTACACCGTTTATTTGTATTTGCTGGTGCGTGTCCTTTCTGCTGTTAGCAAACAGCATGATTTTAGTTTTATTTAAGTTCAATGTCACCAAATTGTGTTGCCCCTGATTTTACTCCGTTATTTATTGATTACCCAATTGCTGAATACATTAGAATAATTGTTTTTTTTTCTTAATGCTTTCCTTAACTTAACCTGACATGTTGGATTGCGCAAGCGTAAACATGTTATGGTCTTTATCGTGAAGCCAGTTCGAAATAAACGAAAACCCAAACCACCGCAACAACTACTGAGTATGCATATCATTTTCTGCAAGGATTCAGGAGTAAAGAACAAAAGCATAGTTAACATGAATTCAAACACATGTTCACATGTAAGCATTGTCGGGTGTCGGTACGAGATAAGCTGACAATGAGCCTCAGAGTAACGACAAATACGTCAGCAATACATTTGTTGAACCCTCAAAGTCAAAATTCCTTCAGGCAAAGGCTCAGCTTATCTCGGCCTTCCTTGCATCGAGTCTTGCATAAATACACGCAAGTACTCCGTGTTTTCATTAAAAAGCTTTTACTTTCTCCTGCGTTTTCCCCATCAGCCCCTCACTGAGACGTCCAGACAGTTCTAAATCTCGCTTGATGAGACATCAAGCCCCCACTGTGACGGACGGACGGACGTACGGACGTGCGGGTAGGTCGGCGTGTGGGATGTTGGCACATGGGGAGTCGGTGGTGTAGGTGGGAGGGATCCATTGAACAGGTGTTCCATGCCTTCTTATTGGGGACGTGAAACATTAAAGTCAGCCATTAAGGGTGTAACCTGTCACGGGTGACTGCAGTGGGGCCATTAAGACCACTTTACTGTACAATCACGTCTGAGCGTCAGTAGCACACGTGGGAGTTAAGTCGGTATGATGAAGGAAAGACTTACACTCTCTGGTGCCAGAAGTAGATGTCTGAGGTAGTGGTTTAATATCCACATCTTGCCGATTTTCACTTCCAACCACTCCAAGTAACTAAAACCATTCCCTAAGACAGGGGTCAGCAACCTGCGGCTCCATAGCCGCACATGGCTCTTCACCCTCTTTCTTGTGGCTCCTTTTGCAATGCTTGAATATTTTTTAACACCCGAGTGGGGAAAATGCACTTCTTTGTAATGAGTTTTAAAAAATCCTACTTTGTGTGAGACCCTGAATGCATCCTGACTGAGTTCTGACCGGTGATTGCTATAGGATGCTATTCAGTTCTCCCTCACTCCTTCAACATGAAGGAAAATAAGTAATACTTTCCCAGATTTCATTCATTCATTCATTCATTCATTCATTCAGCCAATCACAGGGCACATATAGACAAACAACCATTCACACTCACATTCATACCTATGGACAATTTGGAGTGGCTAATTAACCTAGCATGTTTTTGGAATGTGGGAGGAAACCGGAGTACCCGGAGAAAACCCACGCATGCACGGGGAGAACATGCAAACTCCACACAGAGATGGCCGAGGGTGGAATTGAACCCTGGTCCCTGGTCGCCGTGCCGCCCTTTCCCAGAGCTCATTCATTCATTTTCTACCGCTTTTTCCTCACGAGGGTCGCGGGGGGTGCTGGAGCCTATCCCAGCTGTCTTCGGGCGTAAGGCGGCGTACACCCTGGACTGGTGGCCAGCCAATCACAGGGCACATATAGACAAACAACCATTCACACTCACATTCATACCTATGGACAATTTGGAGTGGCTAATTAACCTAGCATGTTTTTGGAATGTGGGAGGAAACCGGAGTACCCGGAGAAAACCCACGCATGCACGGGGAGAACATGCAAACTCTACACTGAGATGGCCAAGGGTGGAATTGAACCCTGGTCCCCTGGTCGCCGTGCATTAATTTATCAAAAATAAATTAGAGATCATAACTTTACTTTAGTTTACACATACATTTATGTAAGTTTATCTCCAATACTAGCAAGAGTACTCCAACTTGTCTTTTCTGATCTGAACTACTTTGATACCCTCAAATTCTTTCCAATGTTGTTTCTTTAGTGGTTAAGGGGGTAAAATGGCTTTTTTCATAGTAAAGGTTGCCGACCCCTGCCCTAAGACCACCTGAGACCACCATAGCAAGCAGACAAAGCTTTATACCATTGCACGGTTCCTGCTCTGTTCTCCATGGTTACTTATGTTTATTTGCTTAATTTGGCACACTTGGAACCTTGGAAATAGTACCTTTTAGTACGCAGTACAGCCAGTGAAAAAGTATCAATAGCTAACTGTTCTGCAAAACTACTCCACAGTCTCCGCTTGACTGCAACAGTTGTCAGTCTCCTTTTGGATAGAATGTGTCTATTTCGTTTTGTTACTTAATTCCCAAATGATGGTACCAGAAGACATAGTAGTAAAAAATATTATTTTTAGTATTCCAAGCACGGACAATGAAAATACTTGAGAAGCTGCAGTATAATCGACAGGCTACACTCATTTCCTTGCTGCCCTCATTCTCCTTTTGGATAGCGGTGATGCAGGGCTCCCATAGATTTGGCTACAACCCTACGGAGGACCTGCATTGGCCACTCCAAATCGTCCATAGGTATGAATGTGAGTGTGAATGGTTGTTTGTCTAATTTAGACTAATGAACACGCTACTGTTATTTGTCACTGTATGACAGGGGTCGGCAACCTTTACTATCAAAAGAGCCATTTTACTCCCTCGCTCACTGAAGAAAAATAGAATGGAGCCTCGAAACATAATTTAACAGCAGAATATAGGGGCTGCATAGCGGTCGAGTGGGTAGCACGCAGACCTCACAGCTAGGAGACCCGAGTTCAATCCCACCCTCGGCCATCTCTGTGTGGAGTTTGCATGTTCTCCACGTGCAAGAAATGTGTAGCAACATGCTCACATCCAGAGCAAATTGCGAGTCTCCCAAGATTTTGATTGACTGCCAGATTTGGAGGGAATTTTGGGGTATCAAAGTAGTTCAGAGTTGATCAAGTACTCTTGCTAGTATATGGCCTCACAGAAGTCATTACAAAGATGCATATTTTCCTCATTCGGGTGTTAAAACAAATATTTGAGCATTGCAAAGGGAGCCACAACAAAGAGGCTGAAGAGCCACATGCGGCTCTGGAGCCGTAGGTTGCTGACCCCTGCTGTATGATCTGCCTAGCATATTTTCAACCAGCTTGACTCAAGTTTTTATGATAGCTTCCTGGTAAAAATAATTAATAAATCATTAATAAATCTTACCCGTCCAGTATTTGTGTGCGTCCCCCCCCCCCCCCCCAATCCAGGAAAAAGACAATTTGAAAGACGAGCATATGACAGCCGAATGGCCGCGGCGTCCTTGTATCCGTCACCGTGCAGCATTCCTACTCTGGATAATTACAATAAGACTGATTTCTATACAACGTGTGTTCATGTGAGTGTGTGATGGCGGTATAATGGGAGTAGGCGGGGCGCGGGTGGGGGGGTGCTAGACGCACGGTCATATGTCTCATGAAAAGTTGACACCTAACTTTTAATCCCTGGCTGACCCAGGATGGATGGCAACCTTGGCAGATCAAATCTCATCGCTGGCGGTGTGTCCTCCCGTTTTGGTTTGCCATCATAAATAGCCCCCACCCAGACTGACACGTGAGCGCGCTGTAAATATGTCAAGCGGGCGATATTAAAGTGAAAGAAAGTTCATGAATCAAGCATTTATGGTGCCGCCGACGGCTGCATGGAGCTCAGATTAAAAGCATCGACATGAGCTAAGGTGTGGAATAACGCGGAGCGTAGATTTATTCCAAGTGCTGTCATTTAGCATTCAAATTCAGCAATCTCCATGGCAACGATGTCAAGGCATTGCTCCTTAAATCTTCTTTGCTGAAATATTGATCAGAGCTAAAAGTCCATCTCCGGATTCCACGTCTTTCTTGGCAAGAGGCTTCGGCTTTTATCAATTTCAACCGAGCAGCCAAAGTCAAACGATGTAAATGTACCAATCTGCGGCCGATTCGTCTTCCATGAATCATTTATTCTGTGATCGATTAGGTCTAATTGTTCAGTCATGGCAATTGGGCAGGAGCCAATGAGAAAGCCGGTCCATTTACTATTGTCTGATTAATGCAACTAACATACTTTTTTCCCAATTCTTCTAAGTTAACGCTCTCTTATTGTTAGGCCGGATGAAGAAGTACCAACATCTGGAATTTGACGGCACCGCAGAGACAAACTAATCTGAGGAGCGTGTTGTCAGGACGACAGCTTCCATGCTACGCTAACTTCAGATATGACGGATTGGGAGCGCCGTGACCATTCAAATCCTATTTGCCGGCTTGGAAATCAAAAGCGCTTAAGTGGAAAATTGGGAGGAAAACACTGCAGTAAGAAGTAAAAGGAGTGAGAGGGAGCGAAGTGGGAGGAAAGTGGCATCGCTAATCCATCCAGGACCTCCTGGCACCAAAGGACAGGCCTGCCAAGACTGACCATCACTGGCATCAAAACTAAGTATTCATTCATCCATTTTCTAACGCTTATCCTCACAAGTATAGGCATGCTGGAGCCTATCCCAGATGTCTTCGGGCGAGAAGCGGGATACACCCCGGACTGGTGGCCAGCCAATCACAGGACACATATAGACAAACAACCATTCACACTCACATTCATACCTATGGACAATTTGGAGTGGCTAATTAATCTAGCATGTTTTTGGAATTATTTTACTATAATATTATAATAAATTATATTATAATAAATTAAGATTGTATTAATATTACAATAAATTATGTATTATTGTTATAATTATGAAATTATAAATTATACATAATATATATAATATATATGTATATACTTTATGATTTATTCCCACATTAAATATATATATATATATATATATATATATATATATATATATATATATATATATATATATATATATATATATATATATATATATATATATATATATATATATATATATATATTATACAAAAATAAGTAAATACATTATTATTTATTCAAAATTATTTTAATTAAATTAAAAAAAATAAATTAATTGTACATATATATATATATATATATACATTTTATCAACGGTATAAGTCATTTTCTTACCATTAGAAAAATCTATACTAGTATACTGGTACATAAAATATATCACCCAACCCTGTGATTGGCTGGCGGCCAGTCCAGGGTGTACCCAGGGCGTACCCCGCTTCTTGTCCAAATACAGCTGGGATAGGCTCCAGCATATCCCCCAACTCTAATGAGGAAAGCGGCATAAAAAATAAAATGAATGGATGGACTTTTGATGGACTACCACTTCCCCACCCATCATGAGTTGATTCAATGGAACCTCTGAAGTATGCAGCCTGCATTCAATGGAACCTCTGAAGTATATATATATACTTCAGAGGTTCCAAGGATTCAACTCATGATGGGTGGGGAAGTGGTAGTGTTGTCATCAAAAGTCCATCAAAGGTCCATCCATTCATATATATATATATATATATATATATATATATATATATATATATATATATATATATATATATATATATATACTTATCAACGGTATAAGTCATTTTCTTATCATTAGAATAATCTATACTAGTATACTGGTACATAAAATATATCACCCAACCCTGTGATTGGATGGCGACCAGTCCAGGGTGTACACAGGGCGTACCCCGCCTCTTGCCCAAATACAGCTGGGATAGGCTCCAACTCTAATGAGGAAAGCGGCATAGAAAATAAAATGGACTTTTGATGACAACACTACCACTTCCCCACCCATCATGAGTTGATTCAATGGAACCTCTAAAGTATATATTTTAAATCTGTCGTCAAAAACAGATTCTTTGGGTTTTTAGTGACATACAGTCAAAGTTAATTGAAGTCAACTTCAAATGGGTCCTCACGTATTATGTATGTTTTTTTAACATTTCATGGGGTGTAAAACATGTAAAAACTGCATGTATTAATAAAGATTTTATGATGAACAGTTTCTAAAAGGAATTGTTTCAAAATGTCCTGTCCTGGAATGGACTGTGTGACACCTTAGAGGTTCCACTGTGGAGTATATCAAAACAAGACCATAATGTCCACGGTGGAGGTAATTAAATATCGACAAGGGACAAGAGAATTGACAATCTCTGACCGCGTGTTTGAGATCTCCGCGCTGTGGTTGTTCAGGTGTGATAAGCATTGGGTTCTCAGGAGAACGTCCCGAAAGAAGCTCTCTGCAGACCTTTCACTAACATGCACCCAAATGGAGCAGTCTGCATTGGCGGGGCTGGGGGTGAAAAAGGGGGGGGTGGGGGTGCACCTCCTAACACATACACACTCACGCATAAACACACACGTGCACGTACACACCTATCCCCTGGGTAATTATTTCTACATTATTACACGTGCTCAGATCCCAGCCGCCCACGCGAGGTGACAGGCAAATTTATCACTCCAGAGGGCTGGTGGGTTGCCTGCAGCCGGCAGTGCAAGATAAATGACAAAATAAAAGCCCTCTCTGCTTAAATTGTTTCGCTTAATTCCGTTGAGGAGATTGATGAGTTCATCTATCGATGCATGAACACAGGAGATGCATCAAGCATGTATATTTTGTGTGATATTGAAGCGGCCATGCTAAAAGGAACACAAAGGCGCTGGGCTATCTATCAAGTGTTGGGATCTTACTGCAGCGGGTAAGGAAGTGAGTTAAGGAAATGTTGGATTTGTATCGCCTTGGGTGAAGACTGGCACATACAGCAATGAACACTGACTGTACGTGTGTGTACCTTTGGCGTTTCTGGGCGTAGCGTAAGTCTGGAGCATTGCCCCGGGGCAAAGTAACTATATTGAGGCCCCCTAATCTGTGGACCATTAGCACCTGCTGTGACCTTTGAACCAGTCTGTCATAGGTTACTTTTCATTCATTCATTTGATTTTATTATAATGCACACACCGGCAATCATGTATTATACACTATATATATATATATATATACTGTATATATATTTAGATGTTTTTAATATTTTTATCAATTAAAATGCATTTTAAATTAAAAATACAATTTAAATTACTTTTGAACTTGTATAAAGCTATCATAAGATTTTTTATAAAAATAAAATAAAAATAATAAAATTCATTATTTTAAAGAATACATTGTTTAGGGTAATTTTTAGGTAATTAATTTAGGTAAATAATGAATTAATTTCTTCAAAGACGCCACACACCGGTTACATTTTATTTAATTATATTATAAACATGCCTATTTATTATATTCACGTTTGTTCATTTTTATATTTTAATTAAAAATACTAAAACATATTTTTTGGGTTACTTTTTCATCAGTTATATTTAGATGTTTTTAATATTTGTATCAATTAAAATGCATTTTAAATTAAAAATACTATTTAAATTACTTCTAAACTTGTATAAAGTTATCATAAGATTTTTTTTAAAGGTAATCAATAAAATTCATTCTTTTAAGAATACATTGTTTAGGGTAATATTTCAATGATTAATGGGTTAATTTCTTCAAAGACGCCACACACCGGTTACATTTTATTTATTTTTATTGTAAACATGCCTATTTATTATATTTACGTTTGCTTATTTTTACATTTTAAAAATACTTAAAAATTAAAATTGAAAATACTAACACATATTTTTTGGGTTACTTTTTCATCAATTATATTTAGATGGTTTTAATATTTGTATCAATTAAAATGCATTTTAAATTAAAAATACTATTAAAATTACTTTTAAACTTGTATAAAGTTATCATAAGATTTTTTTATAAAGGTAATCAATAAAATTCATTATTTTAAAGAATACATTGTTTAGTGTAATTTTAGGTAATTAATTTAGGTGATTAATGAATTAATTTCTTCAAAGACGCCACACACCGGTTACATTTTATTTATTTTTATTGTAAACATGCCTATTTATTATATTCACGTTTGCTTATTTTTATATTTAAAAATACTTTAAAATTTAAATAAAAAATACTAACACATATTTTTTGGGTTACTTTTTCATCAATAAATTATATATAAAAAACACCCAATGTATGTATGAGTTATTTTTTTGTATTACATATGGATTTATTATAACTATATTTTGCCATCATTTTTTTCTTGAGGGCCATATAGTAATGTATTAATATGCTAAGTAAAAAGACAATAAACCTCATTCATATATATAGTCGTATATTTGTACCCCTAAGTTTACTTGTGAGACACTCACCTTCCGTTGCTCATGAGACCCCCGTCAACTCTTTGGAACGTCACTGCAGTGGCAGAAAAAGAGAAAAAGAGAAGGGACAGAGTCCAGATATGAAGTTCCCAGCATTGAATTAATTTGCATAATTAAGATAAGATGCCATTTGTATTGTAATGCTCCTGCAAAGCTCGTTAAGTACGTTCCATACAGGAAGTGATGTGGGCACCCTCCTCTCAGCCCGCTGTCAGAAAAGAAAGGATTAAAAATAAAGGTCAATAATAAGGATGGCTTTACATAAGTTGGAGACGTCAAGGACGAGACGCTTGATGAGAAGCAAAACTCATTTTCATGTCTCATATTTGGCTGCTGGCTTATTATCAGGTGTATGATTAAATCTCAGTCCCAAAAAATGATTAAAAAAAGGCAGCGGGATCATTAATCACACAGTGTTTTCTGTCAGACAGTGGTGGGGAGGGGCGGAAGGGGGGGCGTTATACAAATGTAAGGATAAGAAGAGGTTGCTAGTAAAAGTCCAAGATGACAAAGTAGCATGGCGACCTCAAAGAGTGTCAGGAAGCGCTAAGAGGCTGCAACAGTTTTTGGAAATCACCTCATAACCAGGGGGTTATAAAGGAGGGGGGTTATAAAGGAGGGGGGTTATGGGGCGGGGGGGCAGAGAGAGTGATCCTGCATGTTAGTAATTTGACTCGTTTGTTCCACAGATGAAAGACAGCATCTACATTCCTCCAAAGGTTCTCTGACTTCCTCCAACAAGATGAGGCCTGAGGATCCCCACGGGGGGCAACACGGGCATTAGAGGGGTCTTTTTACGGCGTGATGTCATCCGAAGGGGAAATTCCCGCTTTTTAGACCACAGATCAAACTTCTGCAGTTATGCATACGTTTGAAATCATCGCAAATCACGCATTTTATAGAAGTCGGAAGTTTTTACTGATATGATCATGATTATTTATAAGTGTCTATAATTTCAATATGTACGTATATATTTGTTGTATTCTAATAAAAAATAGCAACTGCAATAATCTGGTTCAGGGTTAAGCTAAATAATAATAATAATAATAATAATAATAATAATAATAATAATAATAATAATAATAATAATAATAATAATAATAATAATAATAATAATAATAATAATAATAATAATAATAATAATAATAATAATAATAATAATGTATAGAATATAATTTAAATATATAATATTAAATAATATAAATTAAATATTCCATATTTGTATGTTAAATTGTTTTTTTTTATACAGAAATAGCACACTTTTAACCCTTTCTGTGCATAAAAAAATTCACACAATAAGTTCAGGGTTAAGCTAAATAATAATAATAATAATAATAATAATAATAATAATAATAATAATAATAATAATAATAATAATAATAATAATAATAATAATAATGTAATTTAAATATATAATATAAATGGTATAAATTAAATATTCCATATTTTAATGTTAAAATGGGGATTTTAAACAGAAATAGCACACTAAAGGGTTAAGCTAAATAATAATAATAATAATAAGGATAATAAAAATAATAATAATATAGAATATAATTTAAATATATAATATAAATAATATAAATTAAATATTCCATATTTTAATGTTGAAATGGGGATTTTAAACAGAAATAGCATGCTAAAGGGTTAAGCTAAACAATAATAATAATAATAATATAGAATATAATTTAAATATATAATATAAATAATATAAATTAAATATTCCATATTTTAATGTTGAAACTGGGATTTTAAAGAGAAATAGCACACTAAAGGGTTAAGCTAAATAATAATAATATATAATATAATCTAAATATGTAATATAAATAATATAAGATTTTATCTTTTCAAAAAAAGATAAAATTTCACACAATACATCTTAATTTTATTTATTGATATTATTACCGTATTTTCTGGACTATAAGTCGCTCCGGAGTAAAAGTCGCACAATGCCAAAAATGCATAATTAGGTAGAAAATAACATACATAAGTCGCACTGGAGTATAAGTCACATTTTTTGCGGGTAATTTATTTTACAAACTACTTAACCAAAACAGACATTACGTCCTCTTGGAAGGCAAGTTCTAACATTAATAAAAGAATAGAGAATGAATAGGTGTAAGATATGCTAACACAATGCTTATTCAGCTACACAAAAAATAAACATGAACACAAAAGGTATCCAGTGTTTATGTAACATAAATATTTTTTTCATTTATAAGTTGCTCTGGAGTATAAGTCGCAGGAACAGCCAACCTATGAAAAAAGGGCGACTTATAGTCCGGAAAATACGATATATTTATTTACTTCCTCCGGGAGGCATCCTCCGTGACCAGCTGCCCGAACCACCTCATATTTAATTATATGTATTATATTGAATTATATTAGGCTATCATTACAATATATTATTTTTACCATAATGCATCATTTACTCACAAAGTTGCAAACTTTTAGCTGTTTGACAGCAGGTCCTCTGAAGTCTATATCTCCAGTCAGGCACATTTCTGGACTGCTACAAAAGCACTTTTAAGTGGGCCAAAGTGGCGTGACGGCATTGCTGTGTCCCTCCGCCTTTTCAGATAAGCACTTTCCCCCCAATATGAATACAGATTAATAAGCACTAAAGGGGGGAGGACATCATCAGCATATAAAAATTCCATCAAATCTCCTTGGCTGCTGATTTACCTCCCTGGAGCTGACAGCTTTAGGAGGCCGAGACGGGACACTCGCCATGCATCAACTAATTGTCAGCAGAGAGAAGACCAACGCACTCTGTATAATGTTCTAAAAATCGTCCTTGTTTTCAACTTCCAATCGCAAAGATTATTGATGGATTCAATATTTGCATGACACCTATAAACGAAAAAAAAAAAAAAAAAAACGCAAAATGTAATGGAGCTTGAGTCAAAAACATGGAGTCACAGCAAATGGTGATTTGGGAATTAAAAACAGCAGATGGCGCTGTTTTAGGACTGTGATAAGTGAATTTCCACCAAGGAGGATTCCTTACTCATAAACGTTACTCATAAACTCACATTTTCGTAGTCAGAAAATAGAACAAAGCAGTTTTTAACATTATTAATTAATTATTAATATAATAAATAAATATTATATATATATATTCATAAATATTATTATATATATTAATAAATATAAAATAAATTAAATATTAATTAATTATTATTATTATTTTTTAACATTTTCGTAGTCAGAAAATAGAACAAAGCAGCTTTTAACATTATTAATTAATTATTAATATAATAAATAAATATTATATATATATTCATATATATTATTATATATATTAATAAATATAAAATAAATTAAATATTAATTAATTATTATTATTATTTTTTAACATTTTCGTAGTCAGAAAATAGAACAAAGCAGCTTTTAACATTATTAATTAATTATTAATATAATAAATAAATATTATATATATATTAATAAATATTATTATATATATTAATAAATATTATATATATTAATAAATATAAAATAAATTAAATATTAATTAATTATTTTTTTTTTACATTTTCGTAGTCAGAAAATAGAACAAAGCAGTTTTTAACATTATTAATTAATTATTAATTATTAATATAATATATATTATATATATATATATATATTAATAAATATTATTATATATATTAATAAATATTATATATATTAATAAATATAAAATAAATTAAATATTAATTAATTATTACTTTTTAGTGTTAGTATTAATAACACTCTTGTAGTCATTTTTACACTTGTATTACACAATATAGCAGACATAAGAGAAAATAAGGCATTTAAGACATAATATAAATATAATATAATATAAAAATAAGACATAACATAGACTCACACACGTTCCTTATTTTTTCCCGTTTTTTTACTTGCTGTTCTTAAAGTACTTCCTGCGGTGGCTGTTTTCTGAATGTACTATTACAGTGACACCTAGAGGCCTGCGTGGAATACTACATGTCTGAATGCCTTACATTTGTATTTGATTAATTTAGCCATTTTTATTCATGAAAATAATCAATTTAGTTCCTGTTTCTGTCGACTCTCCCTGTCCTTTATCTGCCTATGTGCCTCTGCCACAAACATGAAATATTATTCTAACTTGGGTATTTTTTTTTATGGATTTTCGGGAAAAAAATGAGCATACAAATTCTACACATAACCTAAAAAACACAGATTGGTTTTATCTGTATTACTGTACGGATGCACTTTTGTTTAAATATTAATTCTTTATAATTAATCTCTTGATTATTTCATATATTTGAATGAAATAGAGAACCAATAATAAGTCTACAGACATTTTCTAATGTATTAAATGAGCACGTATCTCCAAGCCTAAAACAGTAAGGCAGGATAATGTACGGCGAGTACCCAAAATTAAATTTTTTTATACTGTAAAAAAAACGAATTGGCTGCAAGATAAACACAAAACATAGCACTTTATGCAAATACATTATAGAGCATTTGCAAGGCTTTAGGTCAACCAATAAGCAATCAGTGTCACATTAATATTAGCTACGGGCATTAGCGAGATGTATTTAATAAGCGAGAAGAAAGGGGGGGGGTATGTCGTGGTAATGGGCGTGAGGAGACGGGACAAATGAACAGTACCTGCAGGGGTGAAGGTGAAGGACTGAACTGCAAAACAAGAAGACAGAGAGGTTGCGTTAAAAGCTTGCAGAGGTAAGCGGTGCTTTAGGTGAAGGGGTGATGATGATGGTGATGATGATGGTGATGATGATGAGGGGTCTGCACACCGGGTGGGACCAGATCGGTGCATTTTCGAATCAAACTCTAGTGGGTTTCCCTCCTCGATGTGCAGAGCCAAAGGCGGGAAAGCAGCCATCGGAGAGCACAGACGAGAAGCGACAAACCAAAGAAAAGTCCCAAACACGAATGAAGCTGACAAACTTGCTGAAGCCTCAAATTGGGTTCCTTTTTTTTTTTTTCTTCTTCTTCTTCTCCTGTCAGTTTGCTCTCCTGCTTTGTAATTAAATCATGCGGCCTTGGTAGCACATATGGACTTTAAGGGGGGCTGACGTCATCCAATGAGGGTCATCGTGTGGGAGGAGACATGTTGGACTAATTCAGGGGTGGGCAAACTTTTTGACTCGCGGGCCGCATTGATATAACAAAATTTCCGGGGGGGGGGGGCAGACGATATATTTTACACGTAACAGTCCACCTGGTATTATTGTATCTGTAAAATTGTCATGCAATCTGCTATTATTATTTATTATTTTATATTTTATATTTATATTTAAATATTTTAAAAATAATAAAATATTATAATAATTAAAATAAAATGAAAATAATTATTATTATATTATTATTATGTAAAATATGCAAATATAACAATATTATTATATATAATTAATATAATAATTAGCATCAATATTCATTCATTCATTCATTTTCTACCGCTTTTCCTCACGAGGGTCGCGGTGGGTGCTGGAGCCTATCCCAGCTGTCTTCGGGCGTAAGGCGGGGTACACCCTGGACTGGTCGCCAGCCAATCACAGGGCACATATAGACAAACAACCATTCACACTCACATTCATACCTATGGACAATTTGGAGTTGCCAATTAACCTAGCATGTTTTTGGAATGTGGGAGGAAACCGGAATACCCGGAGAAAACCCACGCATGAATTGAACCCGGGTCTCCTAGCTGTGAGGTTTGTGCGCTAACCCCTAGACCACCGTGCCGCCCCCCGGTATTATTGTATCTGTAAAATTGTCATGCAATCTGCTATTATTATTTATTATTTTATATTTATATTTAAATATTTTAAAAATAATAAAATATTATAATAATTAAAATAAAATGAAAATAATAATTATTATATTATTATTATGTAAAATATGCAAATATAACAATATTATTATATATAATTAATATAATAATTAGCATCAATATAATAAATATAATAATCATAATAGTTATAATTGGCGACTCCAAAATTGTCCATAGGTATGAATGTGAGTGTGAATGGTTGTTTGTCTATATGTGCCCTGTGATTGGCTGGCCACCAGTCTAGGGTGTACCCCGCCTTACGCCCGAAGACAGCTGGGATAGGCTCCAGCACCCCCCGCGACCCTCGTGAGGAAAAAGCGGTAGAAAATGAATGAATGAATGAATAATAGTTATAATAATAATATAATAATTATTATTTTAATTTTTATTATTATTATGTGCTTGTGTCTCTTTTTTCAGGAGCACTTTGTAAACAACAGACCATGTCAAACAACAAAATTGATACAACCATCAAAAGGTTGGCTCAGGCCATGATGCCAGCTTGTATGTTGAGTTTAAATTAAATACTTTGGAAAGATTGGGCGGGCCGTATTCAAACACTTGGCGGGCCGGATGTGGCCCCCGGGCCGTAGTTTGCCCACCCCTGGACTAATTCCATCTCGAGGAGGCCCGGCTGCCCACTCAGCTTGACCACCTTCTCTATTAACCAACACAGTCGGTGGACTTGTGGAGCCTTTTAGAAACGATCATGTATTCTGAATCTTAACCCGTTGTGCTTATCTAAAAGGAATTAAACATCAGCGCTCCAACCTGCGTAGTTGCTCAGACCCTTCCTCTTCTTCCTCCTCCAGTACAGCCAGATGCTGAAGCCCATGAGGATGACCCAGCAGGCGCCGCCGATGCCGGCGATGAACGCGGGCTGCTTCACCACGTCAGTGATCTGCTCTGTGATGCTGTTGTTACGGTTGCCATGGATGATCACGTCCTGGAATGGCTTACCTACGGAAGCAGTGAGGATGCAAGTAAAGTCAATGGAATGCATTCATTAGCTCCGATATAGGAGAAGTATTAAAAATCGTGATTGTAGTCATGGCCGTCATGAATCAAAAGTGCACACAATATCTTCTTCTTGCATTTCTTACATTTAGAGCAGGGGTCTCAAACATGCGGCCCGCGGGCCAAATGTGGCCCGCAGGACACTAGTTTGAGGCCCCCGCCTTGATATGAAAGTTTAATGTTAAAGTTTGATATGGATGCTGTATGGTATCATGTACCCAGAAAAAAATATTACATTTGATTAATGTTCATGTTAAAGATTAAATAACTGTTAATAGTTATCCTCCCTATCCGTGTGGAAGTGGTAAGTTTTTGGCGATTTAAGTTTAAAGGAAATAACTTGAAGGCTACCGTTTAGGTGGCTAGCTCTCTAGTTTGCGAGTTAGCATGTGTCTCGAGACCCTGCAGTTGCGCAATATGTTGTAAATAAAAAGAGTATAAATGTGACTATAGTCGTGTTTTGTCATGTCTACAGGGCTCTAATAATGCTTTGTTCATTTTAATCTGAAAAAAATCATTTGTCTACCCACCAACTATATGTGGTTTCTTAAGTTTTTAATTATTTGCCGTTTTATTATTATTATTATTATTATATTTATTTATTACTGATCGATTGATTTGCTTTATTCTTGATTTGTTCATTTATTTTTCATCTTATTTTGTGCAGAAAAATAAAAATTAAGATATTTGAGAACAGTGGAATGTTTTATCAGAGCTTTTATTGTAAAAAATCAGAACCAAAGCAAAGTTTATTCATTTTTCAGTTTTTAATAAATGCGTTTTTTGTTTTTTTTTGCGGCCCAGTCTCACCCAGACCCTAGCTCCAGTGGCCCCCAAGTAAATTTTAAATTTGAGACCCCTGATTTAGAGTGTGCAACAAAGAGCTCCCATGTTATGCCACTGTTCCTACATTTGGTGTAGATATTGGGCAAGAGGCGGGGCCGAGAGATCAGTCGAATTTAAGCAAACTATTCTGGATTCTTTTCTAGGTTTGCCTGTAATGACATGTAAGTGACACCAAAGACTCCGTAAATAAAAAAGTGTGATGCCTGCACACAAAGAGTTTAGAGTTCTTATACTTAGATATGGTTCAAGAATACGGGAGGACAATTTTAAGTCTTTTTTTAGTACTGCTTGTAATTAGACTGTATGAAAAGCAAATGGATACTCTTTTTACATTAGAAGGTGTACCTCATGTGACAGGCTGTTGTGGGTGGAACTAAGCATTTCTTTTCAGCGAAGATATTGACCAAGAGACCGGAAGGATGTGCAGTGAAATATAATACACGGAAAAAAAAAAAAAAAAAAATGAACAAAGCTTATAACAAACCCCCCAGGTGAGCAGACTGTTTGCCAAGCTCAGCCTCTAATTCACTCCATTGCGGGTAAAACACACCATGTGAAATGAAAGGAGAGGATATAGAGTATTGATCCGCTCTGGCATCTCAGACACACTGGCTTGACACTTTTTATGGAGTTTGCAAAGACTCAAACAAAGGTTGCAACGCACTGTCTGCAACACATATGAACACAATAAACACTAACCGCTACCATGTCGGGATTGTCAGCAGGCTTTGTGTCGCATGGCAGATTACGGTCGCGACACCGGGGAAATCATTTATTGCGCACATAAAAAAATATTTTCCAAAAAAAAAAAAAAAAATCTGGGCGGCACAGTGGTCGAGTGGTTAGCGCGCAGGCCTCACAGCTAGGAGACCTGAGTTCAAGTCCACCCTCGGCCATCTCTGTGTGGAGTTTGCATGTTCCATGTTGCATGTTTCCTCCCACATTCCAAAAACATGCTAGGTTAATTAGCGACTCCAAATTGTCCATAGGTATGAATGTGAGTGTGAATGGTTGTTTGTCTATATGTGCCCTGTGATTGGCTGGCCACCAGTCCAGGGTGTACCCCGCCTCTAGCCCAGCTGGGATAGGCTCCAGCACAGCCCACGATCCTTGTGACGAAAAAGCAGTAGAAAATGAATGAATGAATTTTTGTTCTGTGCAGCACGGCGGTCGAGTGGTTAGCGCGCAGACCTCACAGCTAGGAAACCAGGGTTCAATTCCACCCTCGGCCATCTCTGTGTGGAGTTTGCATGTTCTCCCTGTGCATGTGTGGGTTTTCTCCGGTTTTCTCCTAGGTTAATTGGCCACTCCAAATTGTCCATAGGTATGAATGTGAGTGTGAATGGTTGTTTGTCTATATGTGCCCTGTGATTGGCTGGCCACCAGTCCAGGGTGTACCCCACCTCTCGCCCAAAGACAGCTGGGATAGGCTCCAGTACGCCCGCAACCCTCATGAGGATAAGCGGTACAAAATTAATGAATGATTTCCTGTCGGCTGCATGGTGATCGAGTGGTTAGCACGCAGGCCTCACAGCTAGGAGACCCGAGTTCAAGTCCGCCATTCCAAAAACATGCTCGGTTAATTAGCGAATCCAAATTGTATGAATGTGAGTGTGAATGGTTGTTGGCTGTGGCGACCAGTCCAGGGTGTACCCCGCCTCTCGCCCCAAGACAGCTGGGATAGGCTCCAGCACCCCCCTTATGAGGAAAAAGCGGTAGAAAATGAATGAATGAATTTTTGTTCTTACCAATAACAATGGACTGGGGTTCACTCTTGACCCCCACACCTGCGCTGGTGCTGGCGGCCACTTCCACTCGGTAGATCACACCCACTTGCAGCCCGCCCACCACCACAGAACGTATTGCCGCATCTACCGTCTTATTCACGTGGAAACGCGTCTCATTCCCCAGGCACCAGATCTGTACCACAGAAGAAGAATAATAAAGTCAAAGTCGCAGTAATAGCGCGCCTTTGACGAGCCGCAAACAAACCTTGTACTCTTGAATGATGCCGTTCTGGTGGTCCGGCGGAGGCGGGTCCCAGGAGATGCTGATAGAAGTGCTGTTTTGGTTTCCCACGGTGAGGACCGTTACCTGCTGAGGAGGCGCGCTGGGGGCTGCGAACAGGCAAGGAATGCGAGCGTCGGAAAAGAACATCTCAATATGCTAGTGGCTCATAAATATGTAGTCTGACGCTCTTTCTCTGCTATTCTTCGGGGATTGCACGTGTGGCTGCAGGCTGTCTCATTAGATGGGGATTTACATGTAGACGAGGCAATAGACGATCTGGAACGTTTGCTTCTGACGTTAATATGTCATCCCGGTTTGTTTCCACAAAGACCACTGCTGCTGTCGGTTTTTTAGAGACTAACAGAGCTACAAGTTCAAGTATGCAGTAGTGAAAGTAAGGGATATTAGAGAGATAATAAGTCACTATTCAAGTAGTTTGAAGCTATAAAAATAACCATGCATTTGGTACGAGCTGGCATGGATGTTATGCATGGAGGAGTGTAGCGTGCAGAAGGTAAGGGAAACTTTAACATATGCATGTTTAAATATGAAAACTGGAAAATAATTCATGGTCCGAGCTGTCTTCAGGTGATAGGCGATGTACCTGGACTGGTGGCCAGCCAATCACAGGGCACATATACACAAAAATATACTACACATGGAAATGCATGCAGAGCCTTCACCCTGACAGTCAAGACTCAAGCGGATGTTTGTAAACAGACCAATTGGTGTGCCTTCACAGAAATGGTTAATACAGTTGAGAAGGCAGAATTTCAAGAAATGCTGCAAATGTTATACAGTAGGCGGCACGGCGCATTAGTGGTTAGCGTGCAGACCTCACAGCTAGGAGACCAGGGTTCAATTCCACCTCCGAGTTTGCATGTTCTCCCCGTGCATGCGTGGGTTTTTCTCCGGTTTCCTCCCACATTCCAAAAACATGCTAGGTTAATTAGCCACTCCAAATTGTCCATAGGTATGAATGTGAGTGTGAATGGTTGTTTGTCTATATGTGCCCTGTGATTGGCTGGCCACCAGTCCACGGTGTACCCCGCCTCACGCCCGAAGACAGCTGGGATAGGCTCCAGCACCCCCGCGACCCTCGTGAGGAAAAATGAATGAATGTTCCATAAATTTGTAGAGTGAAAGATTACATATTGCATTATTATGATATTATTATATATTATAATGGCGTTAGTGGTATATTCATTCATTTTCTACCGCTCATCCTCGCAGGGGTGCTGGAGCCTATCCCAGCTGGCGGGGTCCACCCTGGACTGGTCGCCAGCCAATCACAGGGCACATATAGACAAACAACCATTCACACTCACATTCATACCTATGGACAATTTGGAGTCGCTAATTAACCTAGCATGTTTTTGGAATGTGGGAGGAAACCGGAGTACCCGGAGAAAACCCACGCATGCACGGGGAGAACATATAAACTCCACATGCATGCCCGAGCTGGGACTCAAATCCCAGTCTACTAGCTGTCGCCGAGCCAACCACTCGTCCACCGTGCAGCCGTTCATGTTGTTATATTTGCGAATAAATTGTTATTCTAGGAAATGTAAAACTGAAATTGAAATGATTTCAAAACAATTGAAATGTATCTTTTCAAAAAAAATTCTACTTTTTTTTTGTTGGGAACTTATATTTTCTTCAAACTTACCTATGTTTTAATGCAGATTACCGAAGAATGGAAGAAAGTAGAAACAAACTTTTTTTTCGTGATTAAAGATGAGAGTCTAATCTTTCAATTGGTAGGTTCCATGTTTATATAACCATAGAACACAATATTCTGTGTGCCTCCAAAAAATAGTGAAAATCATCTAAAATGGATGGTACTGAAGGGGTTGAATCTTGAAGAGTCAAAAATTTTGACTTGCCAATTTTCACATGTTTACATCTCTATTTATTCGAGATTGAACCATATAGGATATGTTCAAAATCTGCAATCTAGATTTCCTCGTGGAAAAAGTCACAAAGCACCCCCAGAACCGGTGTTTACCCCACAAAACATGTCTTAAACGCTAGCGGGATTTTTCGCTCTAGAATACCGACAAGAGTTTTGCATCTGGATGAAACTTCACTGATTGATTTCAGAGGTGACACGTGTGTTTCGTCTTTGAACGCTCTTGTTCTTTGTTATTTATCCGACCCCTACAAAGAAAGAAAAATAAATAACACTCGGCGTGGCGGAAGGATAAGTATTAAAAATAATGTTTTCTCATTTCCGCAGGGGGTGGAAGGAGAGCCGTGCCACAGTAGAATACTGACAGGTCAATTACTCGCATGCCGCCGCTCCCTCACCTCGCCTCCATCCAAAATGGCACTTGTCACCCTGTAAATCTCTGCTCATCCCTCAGCACAACCGGCCGCGTCGGCCTCCGGGGAAGCGGAAGCTGCCTGGCACGGACGGAAGATGAATGGGCCCCGTGATGAACCCACCACCTTAGCCAGATTAGAAACAATCTACCCGGGGGGAGAATCGGATCAAACGGCGGTGCTTGGGCGCCACATTAAATCCAGGTGACGGAGCGGCGGCTGTGGCAGCAGCCATCACGGGCAATGTCGTTCAAAGTTAATGGTATGAATGATTTAGCGGCTTATTATCATGCATATTTGTGCTAAACAATTCACATTTTTCATTAGGGGCCTCAGAGTGTGTGCTAATAGAGCCATTAGCGGCGTGATGTATGGCGGGCACGGATGTGACCTCCTGTCTCTAATGTCTGCATGCCGCTATGCCGGATAATGAAGAAATACAAACAAATCATAGAAGAGACGCTGGGTGGGCATTCGGTTCGCCGCCTACAAGTGTTCATCAATGCAAAGAATCGCTTTGCATAAAAATGCTCTCCAAAGGATCATCTTGGGAAATAAGAGTCAGACGGCACCGTGAGCCGTGACTTCCGTTCTTACCCGTACCAAGTGAGACCTAATCTTACAACGAATGACCGTTCATCTGCGTAAATCCATACTCGGGGAGAAATCGCTACTCGTATTAGCTAATGGTCAGTGTAAGTTTTAATCACTCCCAAAAAAAACGACTTCTCCATTTATCTTTCTGGAAGTCGGATCCTCTCAAAGGAGCCTGCTGCATCAGCTCAAAGCAGCCTCAGGACCAAAATAGAAAGCGCTCAATCCCTCTAAGGCAGGGGTGGGCAAACTACGGCCCGGGGGCCACATCCGGCCCGCCAAGTGTTTGAATACGGCCCGCCCAATCTTTCAAAAGTATTTAATTTAAACTCAACATACAAGCTGGCATCATGGCCTGAGCCAACCTTTTGATGGTTGTATCAATTTCGTTGTTTGACATGGTCTGTTGTTTACAAAGTGCTCCTGAAAAAAGAGACACAAGCACATAATAATAATAAAAATTAAAATAATAATTATTATATTATTATTATAACTATTATATTATTATATTTATTATATTAATGCTAATTATTATATTAATTATATATAATAATATTGTTATATTTGCATATTTTACATAATAATAATATAATAATTATTATTTTAATTTTATTTTAATTATTATAATATTTTATTATTATTAAAATATTTAAATATAAATATAAAATAATAAATAATAATAGCAGATTGCATGACAATTTTACAGATACAATAATACCAGGTGGACTGTTACGTGTAAAATATATAGTCGCCCCCCCCCCCCCCCCCCCCCCCCCCCCCCGGAAATTTTGTTATATCAATGCGGCCCGCGAGTCAAAAAGTTTGCCCACCCCTGCTCCAAGGGACTCGGATGCAGATAGAGCAAAAGCAAAAAAAGAGTTATCGGCGTCAGTAATAGTCGGGACACATTGGTTCTGGGGGCCGCCTTGAGGGGAAAAAAGGACACGGTTTGGTTCTTTCTTCACTCCACGGTAATGTTGTTGACGTGACGGCGGTTCCACCACAATGGTCTATAGGTTGGCTGGTACCGGAGATATGGTCCCCTTGGAGATTGGGAAAATAAATGAGCCTGTCACCACTCATGTGGACTATCTCTAGCACATTGAAGCCTCAGGATGGAAGAGCATGCTGAAGATGACTTTCAGGTCTTGTATGAGGATATCGAACACTTTTCCATTGTCCATTCCATTGTCTTTTCCAATGCCTGTCCTTAAGTGGTGGAAATCATTTACCACCAAGTCCCACAATGTGTTCCAAGGGGACCAAAAATCAGCCCATCTATTTTATTATATTGTATTCTATTGCATTCTATTCTATTCTATTCTATTGCATTCTATTTTATTCTATTCTATTCTATTTTTTGTGCAAACAACTCCTACTGGCCACACCGTTTTTAGCTTGCTTGATTTCTTTTGGTGAAAACATAGGAATCAAGAAAAGTCAACAAGAAAAATGAGGAAAAACTGGAAAAATTAAAAAAAATAGAAAACAGAAAAAAATGAAAAAAATGCGAAAAATGACAAAAACAAGAAAAATTTGAAAAAAGGGTAAAACAAGAGAAACAAGAAAAAAGAAAAATGTAAAAAACTAAAAATGAGAAAAATTTGAAAAAAAATGCAGAATAAAAAAATGATGAAAACGAGAAAAGGAGAAAATTGGAAAAACAAGAACATGAGAAAAAATGAGAAAAGTTAGCATTTACGGCTTTCTTGCAAGTGGATTAAACACCCCAAATTGACTTCTTCAGTGTTGTTCCGCTGTCGTACGGTGTTCTTACTTTAGAAATTACAATTGTGATTGGCGGATCAGTGGAAGCTAAGATGTACTGTAATACCACCAGGCTCCTCAAGGGGCGATAGTGAGTCTTTGCGGCTGAAAGCAGACAATCTTTTCTCTTGTCATGAGTTCAAATTGCTCTCTTAGGAGCTATTCGACTTGCAAAACATTCATTGGAATCTCATTTGGGTTTGCCGTAACTTCATTATTTCCTAGTTTAATTCCGCTTTTGAGTGCTGGAATTTAAATTAACCGGAAAATTGAGTGTTTTACTTTCTGTTGCTGCTAAGAGAGTTAGAATTAAATTATTTCTTGCAATACGGATTACACAATATGACTTTCTAGGAAATGTGAAGCACTAGTTTCTCCATTGTGAAATCAACTATTATATCCATCTATTATATGAGTTTGTGCAGTTGTGAGAATTTGCTTCGCTATCGAGTTTATTGCATAATTTCCAGCATGGGTCAAAAGAGTAATTTCATGTTACGATGTGAAAGTATGGTGTCACGGTGCTCTGCGGTCTTGTCAAAGCATGTACGAATCAAACGCACACATCATCTTCAGATGACACCGAGTGTGTGCGGGCTCCAATCACACCTCGGGCCTCACGGCTGCCGGGTGATGGATCAGGAGTCAGGATACACAAACAGATCCTCGTCGTAAACACCGTGAAAAAGCACATTCGGAAGGTCGGAGCGACAGGCGCAGACATGCATTTTGTCTCCAAAGGATGTGTTTGCCAGTGATATGACAAACGCCAGCCTCGGGGGGTCGTGAGTCAGCCGTCGTTACTGCTACACAGACAAAGCGCATCGCTTTCCTTCAGCGTCATACCTTCCTCGGTGGTCCTCGCCGTCCTGGACTCGCTGTCCATGCCTTGGAACTCGTTGAAGTACGGCCGGACTTTGATCTCGTACACGATACCCTTCTTTAGCGATGAGAGGACCACGCTGCGCTCAGAGGGGACTTTGACATCTTGCATCTGCCAGTGTCCTGGAGCAGGTAGTCCTGATGTCTGCCTGAACACAACTCTGTAACCCTGGATGAACTGGGACTGTCGGTCCACCTGCGGGAAGGGAAGATCACATGATTTTTATTTGTGCTTTGTTTTGTTTTAGCTTTAGTTTAGGCTGCAAAAGTCGCATTAGTAACATTAAGATTACTGTACAATATCACAGTGTCCTTGAATGCGTCATCTGAGTGACTTATATTTGTATTTCAGTTCATATAGCAGCTTCCACACACAAAAATCATTCAGTTAGGCAAAAAATATGTAAATTATATGTACATGTGCATATTATTTTTTACTAATAATAAATCATATTCAACTATGAAATAATAAATTTATACATTTTAAGCAAGTAAGCGGCAAAATATTACTGTATTGTGCTGATCACATTGCACATTCGGGCAAGAGGCGGGGTCCACCCTGGACTGGTGGCCAACCAATCACAGGGCACATATACACAAACAACCATTCACACTCACATTCATACCTATGGACAATTTGGCCTGCATGCTAACCACTCGACCACCATGCAGCCAAGACAATATAAGGAATATCAGATACATTTGTGTTGATTTCTGTGTTTCATCATAAGAATGAAGACATTTTCCAGCAAAGAAAAACAGATTTTAGCGTAATGTCATCATAGACGGTACAATTTAATTTAGTCTAATTTAAGTCGAATTTAATTTAAGCTATGACCAATATACATGTTTTGCAGCAAATACAGTTTTAACTCTGTATGGGTGAATTATGACCTGCTATCTTGTTAAGGTTATGGTCATTGATACCAAAAGCTAACCAGCTGAGTGGCTAACTTGCTACTATATTAAAAACAAAAATTGGAACAAATTCATTTTTGACCTTGCTGTGCCCTTGACTTTTGACCTAGACCTTGATGCTCTAATGCAGGGGTCTCAAACTCAATTTACCTGGGGGCCACTGGAGCTAAGGTCTGGGCAAGGCTGGGCCGTATCAGGTTTTCAAAAAAAAAAATAAAACGCATTTAATAAAAACAGAAAAATATACAAACTTTTTCAGTGCTTTGGTTCCGATTTTCTACAATAAAAGCTCTGATAAAACATTCCACTGTTCTAAAATATCTTAATTTTTATTTTTCTGCACAAAATAAGATGAAAAATAAATAAACAAATCAAAAATAAAGAAAATCAATCAGTAATAAATAAATATAATAATAATAATAAAACAGCAAATAATAAAAACTTAAGAAACCACATATAGTTGGTAGGTAGACAAATGATTTTTTTCAGATTAAAATGAACAAAGCATTATTAGAGCCCTGTAGACATGACAAAACACGACTATAGTCACATTTATACAATTTTTATTTACAACATATTGCGCAACTGCAGGGTCTTGTGACACATGCTAACTCGCAAACTAGAGCGCTAGCGACCTAAACGGTAGCCTTCAAGTTATTTCCCTTAAACTTAAATAGCCCAAATATTACCACTTCCACACGGATAGGGAGGATAACTATTAACAGTTATTTAACCTTTAACATGAACATGAATCAAACGTAATATTTTTTTCTGGGTACATGATACCATAACTAGAGAGCTAGCGACCTAAACGGTAGCCTTCAAGTTATTTCCCTTAAACTTAAATAGCCCAAATATTACCACTTCCACACGGATAGGGAGGATAACTATTAACAGTTATTTAACCTTTAACATGAACATGAATCAAACGTAATCATTTCTTCTGGGTACATGATACCATACAGCATCCATATCAAACTTTAACGTTAAACTTTCATATCAAGGCGGGGGCCTCAAAGTAGTGTCCGGCGGACCACATTGGGCCCGCGGGCCGCGTGTTTGAGACCCCTGCTCTAATGTATCAAAAAAGCATTGAAAACCATAGAACCAAGTTTCTGTGCAGACAAATAAAACCAAAGTGATAAAAAGTAATTTTCAAGTACGGGTGTATAACAGTAAGGATGTTTTTCTGCTCCCTTGGATTGCTTTCATGACACTTTAGAGGCTGTTACTAATTTAATGGTCTCTTTTATAACCGGCTATAGAACGCTTAGCTTAATGAACACCTTGACATTACCTTAAGAGTTTGCTCCTCTTATTAAAAAAAATCAAAATACATTTCATAAGAGCGCCCTTGAAGGACACACGCGGTATATTCTAAGCTTGCAACGCTGGAATAAGAGCACTAGAGCCCCTTGAGGGAGATCCTGCCTATGAGAATGTCACAGAGATGATAAGAGCAAATGTGTGCCGTGATAGCCACCCCAACCGAAAGACCCCCCCCCCGCCCTCGCTCCCTTGGTACACAAGGGCAATGGTGGCATCCTTCATTGTAATGGCTTGTTAACAGTCCAAGAATGCTGTGCCTTTAAATGACATATTAAACACATGCTTTTTTTTTTTCCTAGTGTAGCGTGAGTAAATCAATAGAATGGGATTCCAAGCCAGGGATTGTGACTTATTAATGGAATGATTTGGGAATATAAAAGCTCTCTGAGCGAGGTCTCGCTGCTTACGGAAGGCGAATCTGATGGATGAGGCTAGTCATGTTTTGAGGTGATTGGACGTTGAGATCGTAAAGTCTTAAATTAGCCGGCGAGTCCTGAGGTGGGACATGCTACGTGGGTAAATAAACATGTCAGCGGGAAAACTGCTAATGTGGTTCGTTTGGAAATAGAAACAAGCCCCAGCGTCGATAACAGATGCATGCAAGGCCTGAGTGATTTATGAATTTTTTTTTTTTTAAATCCCGGTAGCTTTGTAATTTGTCACAAAATATGCTGATGCCGTGACTTGGAAGTGTTTGCATACGGGGAAGAAAACAAGATAAATGCTTCAGCCCATAGCGGGAAAAATACTGTTTGCCAAACACTTTATTGCCACACATTTATTTGCGTCAAAGTGTGATTGTGTCCCAGGTCTGAAACAATACCAGATGGTTCTATCCATTTCAATTTTTTATGTCCGTTTACTTTACAGGATGTCATTTATGATATTTTTAGGCAGAACTAAAACACAAAATATGGCTGCACGGTGGAAACGCAGCTAGGAGACCCGGGTTCGATTCCCTGCTCTGCCATCTCTGTGTGGAGTTTGCATGTTCTCCCTGTGCACGCATTTTCTCCGGGTACTCCGGTTTCCTCCCACATTCCAAAAACATGCTAAGCTAATTGACCACTCCAAATTGTCCATAGGTATGAATGTGGGTGGGACTTCAATTAACTTTGACTGTGTGTCACTAAAAACCCAAAGAAAAAGCAAATCTGTTTTTGATGATAGATTTAAAATATATACAGTAAACCTCGGATATATCGGACTCGGATATTTCGGAAATTCGCTCACAACGGACAGATAAAAAAGAACCGATTTTTCTGTAATGCATTTCCAATAAAAATTCATTGCATATATCGGATTTTTTATAACGGATTTCGCCTATTTCGGACAAAATCTCCAGTCCCGTTCCAATGCATTTCCATGAAATTTCCCTCGCATATATCGGATGGCCGCATCGTGGCGCTCCGATTCGCCGAATCGTGACAGGCCGCTATACGACGTCATTTGCAGCGTTTGCAGCGTTGCCTGCGCGTCCAGGTACATTGGAAACATAGCCAAGGAAGTGCCTTTTTATAACGGATAAAATCCCATTTACGCATATACCGGATATAAATCCGATATATGCGTAAAACGGACATTTTCCGGTATACGCATATAACGGATTTCGCTTATATCGGACAAAACCAGTGGGAACAATTGAATCCGATATAGCCGAGGTTTACTGTACTTCAGAGGTTCCATTGAATCAACTCATGATGGGTGGGGAAGTGGTAGTGTTATCAAAAGTCCATCCATTCATTTTCTATGCCGCTTTCCTCATTAGAGTTAAGGGGGAGGGAGGGTATGCTGGAGCCTATCCCAGCTGTGGAGTTTGCATGTTCTCCCCATGTTCTCCGGGTACTCCGGTTTTCTCCCACATTCCAAAAACATGCTAGGTTAATTGGCGACTCCAAATTGTCCGTAGGTATGAATGTGAGTGTGAATGGTTGTTTGTCTATATGTGCCCTGTGATTGGCTGGCCACCAGTCCAGGGTGTACCCCGCCTCTTGCCCTAAGACAGCTGGGATAGGCTCCAGCACCCCCCGCGACCCTCGTGAGGAAAAAGCGGTAGAAAATGAATGAATGAATGAAAATAAAATAAAATAAAATAAAATAAAATAAAATAAAATAAAATAAAATAAAATAAAATAAAATAAAATAAAATAAAATAAAATAAAATAAAATAAAATAAAATAAAATAAAATAAAATAAAATAAAATAAAATAAAATAAAATAAAATAAAATAAAATAAAATAAAATAAAATAAAATAAAATAAAATAAAATAAAATAAAATAAAATAAAATAAAATAAAATAAAATAAAATAAAATAAAATAAAATAAAATAAAATAAAATAAAATAAAATAAAATAATGAATCCCTGTGATTGGATGGGGACCCGAAGACCCGAGGATAGCTGGGATGGGCTCCAGCATTCCCGCGTCAGCATGCACCCAAGCATGAACAAGACTTTCTTTAGATTTTTGTGGCTCAAAAACGGAAAAAAAAATAGCCTTGGTGTTATTTACACTCCTTTGCTTATTTTTACACTTGTATGTGTTAGAATAAAACATAGATAGAATGAATATAGCGTTAGTTATCATCCTTATATTCATTTGTTTAGACCAGGGGTTGGCAACCTTTACTATGAAAAGAGCCATTTCACCCACTTGCCCACTAAAGAAAAATAGCCTGGAGCCGCAAAACGTTGTATGTTTAAAACAACATTGGAGGGAAAAAAAAAAAGACGAGTTGGAGTACTCTTGCTAGTACTGGAGATAAACTTTTGTTTTTAAATGAGCTCTAATTTATTTTTTAGAATTGTCAAATAACTCATTAATAATAATTAATAATTAATAACTCAAATAACTCAAAGTATTACTCATTTCCCTTCATGTTAACCTGTCAGAGAGAACTGGATAGCATCCTGTCTGCTCATTCAGTCACCAGTCAGAACGCAGTCAGGATGCATTCATGGTCTCACACAAAGTTGGATTTTTGTAAACTCATAACGAAGATGTGCATTTTCACCACTCGGGTGCTTAAAAAATATTCAAGCATTGCAAAGGGAGCCGCAACAAAGAGACTGGAGAGCCACATGCGGCTCTGGAGCCGCGGGTTGCTGACCCCTGGTTTAGACAATAGAAAGTGCTGAAGAAAAAATGTTCCCATAAGAACTCATAAAATAATAAAAGTAATTACTCTCACATACACAGACACATAGACAAACAAATACAGCTCGTGCAACTGCCCCCCCCCCCCGCCCCCCTTAGAGTTGCACGACCATGTAGTAGGGACCCCCGAAAGAGAATAAAAAGAGAGGAGTGTGAACTGCAAGTCACTGGGTATGTTGTTTCACTCTCCTCGCTGCGAGTAACTTTGAATATTATTATCCGTCTCTTCTGTATTTAAGTGTTTTTACAAATGTCACAGGAGTTTGAACCTGACAGTACGCTAGTTCAGAAGGCTAGAATGTTACTTAAAACATTGCCTGGAGAGTTGATACAGGTTTTACAATACCAACAGTTTCAATTTCCATTATTTCTTATGGAAAAAAACACGTTGCAAAGTCCAAATAAATACAAAGGGACCAGTTCTGTTTGAAATACGACAAGCTGCACTTACCGTCCATGTGACCTGGATGGCGGTGGGACTCAAGACGACGGGGTTGTGCAGGCGAACTATGACCTCTCCGAGCTCTTTCTGCACGTGTCTGTGGTCGACGCCCTGTGCTGGAGGACTGATATCTGCAGCGGGACCAAACGGTATATCAGAGCACTGAACCAGGAAGTAAGGGATGCAAGTACTGTAAGGACCCAAGTATAAGACAGTATTGGTTCTCGAGAAAAAAAAAGGTTCTCTTATATCAGAGGTTTTCAGAGCTTTTCTTCCTTTCACACACACACACACACCTGTGACTTGGAGAGATGTAGTACTTAAAAAAAGTGAAAATATAATTTGTCCATTGCAATCTAACTACTAGATGGTCTTGCACTGATATTAAAATAAAAACAACATTTTAAATTAAGATTAAGATTAATTAAGATTCAATAATACTTAATGTTTTTTAAGTTTGAGCATAGAAAACCTGTTTATAACTTTTAAAATATGTTTTTTTTTTATTACCATTATTAGAGCCCTTTAGACATGTAATAACACCCCTATAGTCAACGTTCCAGTCCTGCAGTGTTTTTCTAAGACGAAAAGGCAGGGTACCTGAAGAATGGCATCACTTTTGTTGTTGCAACACCAGCAAATATAAACAAAAATGACCTCATTCCATTTTTGCATCCATTTCGTGTCACCTGTCAGAGACTACTACTTAATAAAATGGCTGCAGCAGCAAGATGGACGGTTCCAGACCCGATCGTGATGAGTGAGTTTCCACAAAGTAGGATTCAATATTACTTAATGTTTTTGAAGTTAAAGCATAGAAAACCTGTTTATGACATTTAAAATATGTTTTTTTTTTAGCATTATTAGAGCCCTTTAGACATGTAATAGTACCCCTATAGTCACCGTTCCAGTCCTGTAGTGTTTTTCTAAGACAAAAAGGCAGGGTACCTGAAAAACGGCATCACTTTTGGCAGCAAATATAAACAAAAATGACCTCATTTCATTTTTGCATCCATTTTGTGTCACCCGTCAGAGACTACTACTTAACAAAATGGCTGCAGCAGCAAGATGGATGGTTAATTGGTTCCAGACCCGATCGTGATGAGTAAGTTTCCACAAAGTAGGATTTAATATTACTTAATATTTTTGAAGTTAGCGCATATAAAACCTGTTTATGACTTTTAAAATATGTTTTTTCACCATTATTAGAGCCCTTTAGACATGTAATAGTACCCCTATAGTCACTGTTTCAGTCCTGCAGTGTTTTTCTAAGACGAAAAGGCAGGGTACCTGAAGAATGGCATCACTTTTGGCAGCAAATATAAACAAAAATGACTTCATTCCATTTTTGCATCCATTTTGTGTCACCTTTCAGAGACTAGTACTTAATAAAATGGCTGCAGCAGCAAGATGGATGGTTAATTGGTTCCAGACCCGATCGTGATGAGTGAGTTTCCACAAAGTAGGATTCAATATTATTTAATGTTTTTGAAGTTAGAGCATAGAAAACATGTTTATAACCTTTAAATTATGTTTTTTTAGCATTATTAGAGCCCTTTAGACATGTAATAGCACCCCTATAGTCACCGTTCCAGTCCTGTAGTGTTTTTCTAGGACGAAAAAGCAGGGTACCTGAAGAACGGCATCACTTTTGCCAGCAAATATAAACAAAAATGACCTCATTTCATTTTTGCATCCATTTTGTGTCACCTGTCAGAGACTACTACTTAACAAAATGGCTGCAGCAGCAAGATGGATGGTTAATCGGTTCCAGACCCGATCGTGATGAGTAAGTTTCCACAAAGTAGGATTTAATATTACTTAATATTTTTGAAGTTAGCGCATATAAAACCTGTTTATGACTTTTAAAATATGTTTTTTCACCATTATTAGAGCCCTTTAGACATGTAATAGTACCCCTATAGTCACCGTTTCAGTCCTGCAGTGTTTTTCTAAGACGAAAAAGCAGGGTACCTGAAGAACGGCATCACTTTTGGCAGCAAATATAAACAAAAATGACCTCATTCCATTTTTGCATCCATTTCGTGTCACTTGACAGAGACTACTACTTAACAAAATGGCTGCAGCAGCAAGATGAATGGTTAATTGGTTCCAGACCCGATCGTGATGAGTGAGTTTCTACAAAGTAGGATTCAATATTACTTAATATTTTTGAAGTTAGCGCATAGAAAACCTGTTTATGACCTTTAAAATATGTTTTTTTTACCATTATTAGAGCCCTTTAGACATGTAATAGCACCCCTATAGTCACCTTTCCAGTCCTGTAGTGTTTTTCCAAGACGAAAAAGCAGGGTACCTGAAGAACGGCATCACTTTTGCCAGCAAATATAAACAAAAATGACCTCATTCCATTTTTGCATCCATTTTGTGTCACTTCTCAGAGACTAGTACTTAATAAAATGGCTGCAGCAGCAAGATGGATGGTTAATTGGTTCCAGACCTGATCGTGATGAGTGAGTTCCCACAAAGTAGGATTCAATATTACTTAATGTTTTTGAAGTTAAAGCATAGAAAACCTGTTTATGACCTTTAAAATATGTTTTTTTTACCATTATTAGAGCCCTTGAGACATGTAATAGCACCCCTATAGTCACCTTTCCAGTCCTGCAGTGTTTTTCTAAGACGAAAAGGCAGGGTACCTGAAGAATGGCATCACTTTTGTTGTTGCAACACCAGCAAATATAAACAAAAATGACCTCATTCCATTTTTGTATCCATTTTGTGTCACCTGTCAGCGACTACTACTTAACAAAATGGCTGCAGCAGCAAGATGGATGGTTAATTGGTTCTAGACCCGATCGTGATGAGTGAGTTTCCACAAAGTAGGATTCAATATTACTATATTTTTTAAAAGTTAAGCATGACCTTTAATTTTTTTTACCATTATTAGAGCCCTTTAGACATGTAATAGCACCCCTATAGTCACCGTTCCAGTCCTGCAGTGTTTTTCTGAGACGAAAAAGCAGGGTACCTGAAGAACGGCATCACTTTTGGCAGCAAATATAAACAAAAATGACCTCATTCCATTTTTGTATCCATTTCGTGTCACCTGTCAGAGACTACTACTTAACAAAATGGCTGCAGCAACAAGATGAATGGGCACTGTGACACTATTTCCCGGTTTCTTTCACCGCCATTTTTCTTGTTTTGAAGTTACAGGTCACATCGGAAAACTCGAGTGAAGAAGATTATTTTCAAAAAGGCACAAATCAAAAGACAGATCCGTATCAATAAACAAATTGATAGATCACCTGAACGAGGAAGGAATTGAAACGCACTCTTTTATGAAGAGCACACTCTTGCCTTGACAGTATTTAGCCTGGGGCTGATTATCATATCAATGTAATCAGGAGACTGCGGCTCGCTCGCTACTATAATAAAATCTGCTATGAGCTGGAAGGCAGTCATTTTTCCCCGTTATATTCATTAACATAGCAGGGACAGCAGTAACTCACTTAGGCCATCTAAAAGCAGACATGCTTATTTTACATAATTGCTTAAGTGGAAGTCTTAATGAGCTGGGCTGAGATGGAGAGTTTGACCTCTACCAAGTTCCGCCGTATTTCAACCGCCAAAGTATGATAAGTATCAAGGTGGATTGTATTGACCTTCGACTATCAGTCGACTCAGCAAAAAAAAAACAGATGCCATCAGTTGATTGGACATCGGGATGACGATGTGTCCGATGTGTGTGTGTTACCTTGCGTTCTGACAGGATCCGACATCGGACTCGGGTCGCTCACACCCTGGTTGTTGACTGCCCGGACCATGAACAAGTAGATGGTATTCGGGCGAAGACCTTTAATGGTGTACTGGGTGGTTTTTACGTGATCTGCGACAGTTTGCCAGCTGTTGCTCACCGACTGACTGCAAAACGAAATTAATTATTATTAATAAAAAATTATAAATATAATAATAATAATTATATAAATATATATAAATATATATAAATAATAAATATATAAATATAAATTAATTTATAAATAATAATTATAAATTAAATTATTAATTATTAACATAATTTTAAAAAAAAGTCCTGTAGTCAACATCCATAACTTGGTTGAATCCTGAACGCAACATAATCAGACTCGGACACAAACCTGAACGCCTCGATGACAAACGAGTTGACGGGCGAAGCGCCGACCAAGCCCGCCTGCCAGGATAAAGAAACGCTGTTCTTGGTGACATCTGTGACCTGAGGCTTGGATGGCGGACCCGGGAGCTCGTTGTCATCGTGGTTCTTTGTGAGCGTTACGCCGCCAGCTTCTGTAAGACATTTACCCCCACATTGTTCAGAACTGAACTCAAACATCTAAAAAAGTCCAGTTTCGTATTGTTTAAATTTAGTAACCATTACCTTTGACCTCGAGGAAAGCGCTCCATGATGTCTCTCCGCTAGAGCTAGTAGCCACGCACGTGTAGATCCCGGAATCTGACAGCTTTAAAAAGAACAACGTGTCATCAACACTTGAGTCGGAAACATGCCAATTCGCTTCTTCGGCTTCCTGATGATTTCACCAAGTAACTCCGTGTATCCGTCTCCGAGTGCTGACGCTAATTTTGCTAATGAATTTCATTTCCTTCTCACCACTCTTCCATGATTAATTTAGGGTGGGCCGCGTGAACCCCCTGGACCCGATGACAGCTGCATGGTTCCTGCGTCCTCTTTTCAAGCTTTTGTTTTGCTTGTGTGTTCCATCCCTTCCATTTATTAAATAACATGTCAGTGGTCTTCAGCTTTGTCAAGCGTAATGGATATTCCACCGAGGCCTCAGAGTGGGGAAAGGAAGACGCAAATTTAATCTACTCGAAATGTGTGTGTGCATGTGTGTGTAAGTGCGTACATGTGATGCATCCTCCAGCTGGACCCCGTCCAACCCTGTTGGGTCGCTCCACTTAGTAATAGTATCAAACTATTAGGACTACAATCAATGCCGGCTATTCATGTCCGTAAGGCTTCATGTCAATCAACATTATGGTCCTGATGTGCGTCCTGCTGTGTAAAAGTAAAAGATATTACTATTACAGAGCGGCACGGTGGTCAAGTGGTTAGCACGCAGACCTCACAGCTAGGAGACCAGGGTTCAGTTCCACCCTCGGCCATCTCTGTGTTGGAGGTCAAACACCACAAGGTGGGACCTTTGTGGGACCACAAAGTGAATTATATAAAATAAAATAAAATAAAATAAAATAAAATAAAACCACAACGTGGGACCACAAAGTGAATTATGTAAAATAAAATAAAATAAAATAAAATAAAATAAAATAAAATAAAATAAAATAAAATAAAATAAAATAAAATAAAATAAAATAAAGGGCAGTACGGTGGCCAAGTGGTAAGCGTGCAGACCTCACAGCTAGGAGACCAGGGTTCAATTCCACCCTCGGCCATCTCTGTGTTGGAGGTCAAACACCACAAGATGGGACCTTTGTGGGACCACAAAGTGAATTATGTAAAATAAAATAAAATAAAATAAAATAAAATAAAATAAAATAAAATAAAATAAAATAAAATAAAATAAAATAAAATAAAATAAAATAAAATAAAATAAAATAAAATAAAATAAAATAAAATAAAATAAAGGGCGGCACCGTGTGGTTAGCAGACAAAGGGCAGTACGGTGGCCAAGTGGTTAGTGTGCAGACCTCACAGCTAGGAGACCAGGGTTCAATTCCACCCTTGGCCATCTCTGTGTGGAGTTTGCATGTTCTCCCCGTGCATGCATGGTTTTCTCCGGGTACTCCGGTTTCCTCCCACATTCCAAAAACATGCTAGGTTAATTAGCGAATCCAAATTGTCCATAGGTATGAATGTGAGTGTGAATGGTTGTTTGTCTATATGTGCCCTGTGATTGGCTGGCGACCAGTCCAGGGTGTACCCTATGGTGGTCCTTATATGGGGGGTCAAAAATTTGTTTTGGAAATGTTCAACTCTCACCCTCTAAATGTGTTAGGATATCAATAAAAACTCACTGTGCAAAATTTTGAATTTTTTAAACTATATTTAGAGGTTGCTCAAGGCCTCTGAATATTTCCAGAATTGCTTGTTTTTGAGGAAATTGTACCATTTTAAGAACGCAAAGCAAAATAAAATAAAACTTTATTGACTAGTCACTGTGACAGAGCGGTAACCAGCAAAATACAAATAAATGACATCATTGAAATAAAAGATGAAACAAACTTCTTATGTTTGTATCTCAAATAATGAAATCAGAACCATAGTATAATCTAAGCAATAATGCCATTGAACTGTTGTCACTCATATTTAATATGTACTTCACATATTCTGCATCATAATAAGAAACAATAAGTCCAATGCTGTCATAAAGTCAAATTAATGATCATTATTAAACCAATAAAACAAATTATTGCACAAATTATCATAATGTACGAAAACTCCTGAATATGCACAGAATATGTCAAACTTCAAAGTTGTTGAGCAACCTCTAAATATTAATCAATATTGATACAATTTGGCCAAAATGTTTTTTTTTTCATTTATCCTAACATATTAGTGGGGTGAGAGCATGAAATTTCAAAAGTTGAAAAATAAGGACCACCCTAGTGTACCCCGCCTCTCGCCCAAAGACAGCTGGGATAGGCTCCAGCACCCCCTCATGAGGAAAAAGCGGTAGAAAATGAAAAGAAAACACACAAAAAAAAACAAACAAAACACATGAATACCTTAATGTTTTTAATCTGGAGGCTACCCAGCTCCTGCAGGGACATGCGAGGGTCCTTCCCCAGTAGACTGACGCCATCTTTGAGCCAGCTGACAGAAGGGATGGGGTCACCTGACGCTTGGCACTTGAGCAACGCCACGCTGTCCACCCCTAACGTCTGGTTGGACGGGCCTTGGCGGATGATGGGAGGCGGTCTGTCAGAGAGAACTGCAACACAGCAAAAAAACGACAACATGATGCCTCTATGCCATTGATTGTAAACCAAAGCCAGCGGTGGGCTTTTTTCCCTCTCCGTCCTAAAACAGGATCCTGTATTTCCAGGAAGAGGAAGAACAGCTGAGCAGTTTCCACTCACTGCATTATTTTTAGACGCTTCTTCTAGACAATGTTTGGCTGGAGGTTCCTGCCAAGTCAGTGAGTGTGCATTTTGGAAAAATGCATCGTTATGTGCTCCGTGCAGCACAATACCACAGTATCCAACACAGAAGCAAACTAACACAGAAGTAACTAAAGTGTTGATTTTTTTTCATGCTGGAGCCTATCCCAGCAGGGGTAATACCCTGGACTGGTGGCCAGCCAATCACAGGGCACATATAGACAAACAACCATTCCCACATTTATGGTAATGGTAATGGTTTAATTTCATTTGAACATGCATCAGATTACAATTGAGTGCATCCCATAATCAGTTCCCAGTTCCACATGTCCAAAAGGAGTAGGAAGAAGCAAAGCTTATTAAATCCTACCCCTCCATCTGGTACTTTTACAATCAGTAACTGTCACATTTGTTCACTTCCTGCTTTCCTAATATAGTTTAAGTTTTTTTTAATTAAAAAAAACATTATTTTTTGTTTTTGTTTTTTTTTTTCATTAAAAAAATTAATTTAAAAAATATTTTTGTCATGTACCGACGTACGAGGTGTTATGACCATACAATGACATAATGGGTACCATAGTAACCATCGATATAGTGATATACGTATATAGCACTTCATGTCCAAAAGGAGTAGGAAGAAGCAAAGCTTATTAAATCCTACCCCTTCATCTGGTACTTTCACAATCAGTAACTGTTACATTTGTTCACTTCCTGCTTTCATAATATAGTTTTTAAATTTTCAAATTTTCAAATTTTCAAATTTTTAAATTTTTAAATTTTTAAATTTTTAAATTTTTAAATTTTTAAATTTTTAAATTTTTAAATTTTTAAATTTTTAAATTTTTAAATTTTTAAATTTTTATTTAAGTTTAAATTTAAGTTTGAATATTAACTATATCAGTTAATCAGTTTGCTATATTTAGCATTAAGCATCTAGTTTATTTGTAATTTAAAATTCCAATTTAAGTGTGATTATTGGAATAATCATTATGACTGCTCTCTTTTATGCACTTTATCACACCACATTCACCCCATTATGGCCACATTTAAAAATATAATATATATATAATATATATATAATAAATATATATTTATTAAAATATTTATTATATATATATATATATAATAATAAAATAATCCAAAGTAATGCTAGTTTTACTGAAATAACTGTATTAAAGTGGCACATTGAAAAAAAAATGAGTGGTTGGTGGAGAGACTACTTTACTACTCTCCTCTTTCTATGAAAGAGTAAACGTGTCAGACGGTGAACTCGGGGGTTAACCGTGGAGTCGGCAGCCAGTTTATATATTTAGTGTTGAATAATGTAGTGTCTCCCCACCGGCATCAGAGAAGCCACATTAATTAGAAGCTATGGATTAATGATGTCAGACCTGCGGGGCGTAATTACCGAGTCTACCTCCGTAACCTTTCAACATGTTATCACACCCTCCTTTTCTCCGCAGCAGCGACTAGTGACAAAAGGCATGCACTGTGACTTCCAGGAATCCAGGGAAAGGTTGCAGGGAGAGTTTTATCAAAATGAGTATACCGGGAATATGAATAAGATCAATCATAAAGCAGCTGCTTCCAGCCAGAAGATGCCTTTGTTATGGAAAGGCTGTATTGTTGCTAAATAGCCTGGATGATGATGATGCGGCCATGCTGGACGATCCTGATGGATGTGTCTGTGGAATGGAGAACGGGAGGGGAAAAAGCTGCAGCAAGGCCTTGGATTTCTGGATCAAGAATTTCTCATTACAGATCTCCTTGAACTCAGCACACCGCTGTCAGTAAATCACATGGAGGCTACAGCAGGTGCGGCCGTGACCCCCCCCCCCCGGCCCCGAAGCACCCTGATACCATTCTCTTCCTCATCTTGGACACCGTCTTCACATTCCGGCAAGTGCATGTCACTGTTTGCACATTGCACGACTCCAGCCTTGCAGTCAATCAAAGGATATTTGTTTGCACTGCGCAACATTCCCACTTCCTGTTTGATCTGTCTATCGCACCATCACAGTAGCCAAGAAGATTAGATGCTCTGCCGCTTGGCGTCAGCACGTAAGTCACTCCGCAGCAAATCTCGGTCACTCAGTCACTCAACGACTCCCACACAAAAAAACGCCTGACCAGATTGTGAAACTGAAGTAGAAGAAGAATGCCCCTCCCCCACATATTTCATAAATATACAAAGCCACAATATGGTGATAAGACGGCTATAGTTTGCAGGGCTCTACATTAAATACAAAATTTACTTGCCAATGGGGAATCCTTAAGGTGAGAACTACTTGCCCGAATATGCTGACAATTTTATTGACAATAAAAATAAAAATAAAAATAAAAATAAAAATAAAAATAAAAATAAAAATAAAATAAAATAAAATAAAATAAAATAAAATAAAATAAAATAAAATAAAATAAAATAAAATAAAATAAAATAAAGGGCGGCTAGGAGACCAGGGTTCAATTCCACCCTCGGCCATCTCTGTGTGGAGTTTGCATGTTCTCCCCGTGCATGCGTGGGTTTTCTCCGGGTACTCCGGTTTCCTCCCACATTCCAAAAACTCCAAATTGTCCATCGGTATGAATGTGAGTGTGAATGGTTGTTTGTCTTTATGTGCCCTGTGATTGGCTGGCCACCAGTCCAGGGTGTACCCCACCTCTCGCCCAAAGACAGCTGGGATAGGCTCCAGCACCCCACGCGACTCTCATGAGGAAAAAGCGGTATAAAATAAAATAAAATAAAATAAAATAAAATAAAATAAAATAAAATAAAATAAAATAAAATAAAATAAAATAAAATAAAATAAAATAAAATAAAATAAAATAAAATAAAATAAAATAAAATTGGTTTGGAAAAACTGTAAAACCGGCGAATAAATATTCATGAATCCATCCATCAAATGTGTTCTCTATACCGAATGTCCTCACTATTGTCATGGGAATGGCGGACGATGGATGCATGAATATTATGCTCAATTTTAACTGCAACACAGCAATTATATGATGGCCTGCTGCAGTTTGCTTGCAGACCCATAATACGCCCAACAATAAACCCCCAAAATGCTTGAAATTGCATCAAAACAATGCATTTTGGGATACAATGTGAGGTTTACATCCCGCCCGTCTTTGTTTCCCTAATAATTTATAATTGGAAAACAATGCAAATGTTGGCAAAAGGAAAGGAAAATGAATGAATGAATGAATAATATTATTCATATTATTTATCTTCACAAATTAGTGCTGGAGCCTATCCACCCTGTATAGTCATAAAATGCATACTTGTTATATACTGTATACAAAGTAATAACAGTAATCGACTAGCCACCTACAATAAATTGTTAATTTATTGATTATAAAGCACAATTTTTTTTCCCCGAAAAAGGCAACCCCGCTTCACCACAATGCAGCAGTGCTCAGGCTCTAAAGTGTGAATCCTGGCATTTGATTTTTTTTTTTTTTCCTCACCATCTGTGACCTCCAGTTGAGCCTTGGCAAGGATGCTGCCAGCCACAGTCAGCGCCTGGCAGATGTAGTAACCGGCGTCTGCCCGCTGCACCGACGAGATGGTGAGGGCGCCGTTGGGCGACACGGAGAAGCGGCTGTTGGGCTGCTGGGGCTGGTTGGGAAAAAGCAAATTCTGTGGGAAGAGGAACAAACGGCCAATTAGTCGAGAGCAAGGAGGCCACCTGGAAACATGACAAGACTCACCAACACACAATGACTGCTGCAGTATGGAGACTTTTAAAGGTTGTCTATTGTGCACAAGTGACTCTTTAATGATGTTCAAGAGTGGAATGTTTCCCCGGAGCCTGAGCACCAAACATGAGAAATCATCACGCATACTTTGGTCCACTTCCGAGAGAAACGTCTAAAAACCTCAAGGTAGGGCTTAACAAGAAGAAACTGATGTTTGAGTTGGTCTCAAGTTCTTGTTTTTTTTAATGTACAAGATTAGACACATGCAACCCAGAAAATGATATGTAAATGTTACACTTAGGAGGAAAAAGTAGGCTAATAAATTGACAATAAAAGCATAAATACTCCGGATTTCAGAAAACAACAGATTAAAATTAAATTAAATAATTAAATTAAATTAAATCATTTTTTATTTAATAAAACTAAATAAAATTAAATAAAATTAAATAAAATTAAATAAAATTAAATAAAATTAATTTCAATTTCAATTTCAATTTCAATTTTAATTTTAATTTTAATTTTAATTTTAATTTTAATTTTAATTTTAATTTTAATTTTAATTTTAATTTTAATTTTAATTTTAATTTTAATTTTAATTTTAATTAAATTAAATTAAATTAAATTAAATTAAATTAAATTAAATTAAATTAAATTAAATTAAATTAAATTAAATTAAATTAAATTAAATTAAATTAAATTAAATTAAATTAAATCAGCCTACTCTTTTTGGGCTTGTGATCAGATAGTTGAATACAAATGTAAATAATGGAAAGTTATATTTTGATTGATGTAAGAAATGCACTGTAATATTTCTTATATTTGCCCAAATAAAATTAAACAAAAAAAAAGGCTTCGCTACACATCTTAACTCTTGGTCACTACAGTGCACAGCTATTCAAAAGCTTTTTTCTCCTATATGAATGAATCTTAATGTCACAGTTGCGACTCTTGCAGGGAAAAAAAAATATTGGGACATCAAGCAACAACTAAGTAATATAATTGTTAAAATATCCAAGTATTGATTTTGTAATTGGAGGAAATTGTGATTGATCATGTGTCCACTAAATTGGACATTGTGCATCGGGAGCTATTGTGACTACAATTTATAGTATTGCTTCAATTTTGTTGTTTTTGAAAATACTTCATTTGCAGTAAATTGCGGCCCGCGCAAGTTTGATATGGATGCTGTATGGTATCATGTACCCAGAAAAAATTATTACGTTTGATTCATGTTCATGTTAAAGGTTAAATAACTGTTAATAGTTATCCTCCCTATCCGTGTGGAAGTGGTAAGTTTTTGGCTATTTAAGTTTAAAGGAAATAACTTGAAGGCTACCGTTTAGGTGGCTAGCTCTGTAGTTTGCGAGTTAGCATGTGTCTCAAGACCCTGCAGTTGCGCAATATGTTGTAAATAAAAAGAGTATAAATGTGACTATAGTCGTGTTTTGTCATGTCTACAGGGCTCTAATAATGCTTTGTTCATTTTAATCTGAAAAAAATCATTTGTCTACCCACCAACTATATGTGGTTTCTTAAATTTTTATTATTTGCGGTTTTATTATTATTATTATATTTATTTATTCTTGATTTGTTTGTTTATTTTTTATCTTATTTTGTGCAGAAAAATAAAAATTAAGATATTTGAGAACAGTGGAATGTTTTATCAGAGCTTTTATTGTAGAAAATCGGAACCAAAGCACTGGAAAAGTTTGTATATTTTTCTGTTTTTAATAAATGCGGTTTTTTTGGGGGGGGAAAGCCTTGCCCAGACTCTAGCTCCATTGGCCCCCAGCTAAATTGAGTTTGAGACCCGTGATCTAAATAGTTGAAAAATCCAATATATGGGGCATCTCGTTTTTTTTATTCACAGATTATCCCCAGAGGTGAAGAGCAAACATATTAGCTGCTTTAATTTCCGCTAATCACTTGAATGTAACAAATTAACAACAACAACAACAACGAGTGATAAATGAAAGGTTTCTCCTGAACAAATTAGTACATCACCAGTAGTGCATGTTTAACACTTCATTATCCCAAGAGGAAGACGAGAAAAAAAAACAAAAAAAACATGTCATTTATTGTAATTAATTAGCCCGTATTTGTCTCTTAATAATCATCACCATCACACCTCTGTGGAAGGTTCAGTGACAGCATGTCGCCCAAAATGTTAACAATGAGTCAGAATTGTGGTTCACCTATGATGATGTAAACACGCCAAGTGTCGACTTGCAAGTGTGTGTCACTCTTCTAAGGAGAACTTTGCCATAATTACCGGCCTACAGGGTGTGTATATGTGTGTGTGTGTGTGTATATGTGTGTGTGTTTGTGTTGAATCGTATCTTGACCTCATCTACAAGCCCCAACTGGCTCCTAATTGGCGCTGTTGTCAAGTGTTTGCGAGGACTCCACGGTATTTGAATGGCTTATCTGCTTCACTGAGAGATGGGATCGTTCTTATCAGTGCCGGGTCACAGGAACGCGATTAGCGCTTCGCCAGGCACACCGACACCACCGCCGGCGGGTGTCGAACAAAGGTGTATGTGTGTGTTTGCGAAGATACCGATGACAGATACTGAACGGTGACGAGTGCAAGGCAAGGGAATCCCGAGTGAGGTTTCATTCGAGGATTACTGGATTTTAGCAATAACTTTGGAATGCCTATTCCCGGACGCCTCCCTGGTGAGGTGTTCTGGGCATGCCCAGCCGGGAAAAAGCCCAGACCTAGGACACGCTGGAGGGATTATGTCTCACAGCTGGCTTGGGAACGCCTTGGTGTCCTACCGGTGGAGCTGGAGGAGGTGGTGTCAACCACTACCCGGACCCGGATAAGCAGAGGAAAATGGATGGATGCCTATTCCTGATCCGGTGCGTTTTCCCACCGTGGCATAGCACTACCAATTAACATCTATCCATTTTTCACATTCGGATTCCCATTTTCCAGTGAAAAGTAAAAGACAGCTTTAATGGATCCTTCTGTCCTTACCTGACTTCCTTCTTTCTGCCAGAAAACCGCCGGCTGAGGGTTTCCTTTGGTCTCGCACGGGAAAGTGGCAGTGCGCCCTTGGGCCACGATTTGGTCCCTTGGACGGATGACAAACTGCGGGGCAGCTGCAAGTCAGACGACAGTATTAGCACAACCAGTGTGAGCAGGAAAAAGTGAAATGCAGATGATTATTGTAGGTTTGGAGGAAGAGGCAAGCAGTAAACCACACCACCAAACCAAAATGGGAGTCCATGCAGTCTTAAGCACCAAGTAACTGCTTTGAACACCATGGCCACTGTTACCGGGCTGTCCATTCATCCTCTTTGAATGAATGGCGTTCACATCACAAAGGGAAACACCTTACAACTGAAACATCAGCCATGCCTGAAGACTATGGACGAGTACTTCAACGGGTCTGATCGAGGAGACTGTTGTTATGAGTTTACAGTTTACACATCTGGGCGTGAATAAAAGAGGCAGATGAGAAGGGAGATGCCTGGAAAGAGCGCAAGGAGTTGATACTCGTGACGTCATTTGATGTTGGATTGGAGGTCAAACACCACAAGGTGGGACACCTTTGTGGGACCACAAGGTGAATTATGTAAAATAAAAATAAAAATAAAAAATAAAAAAATAAAAAGTAAAAAGAATAAAAAAAATAAAAAAATGAAAAAATAAAAAAATAAAATAAAATAAAATAAAAAAGGGCCCCCGTGACTGCACCCCACGCAACTCTCATGAGGAATAAGTGGTAAAAAATAAAATAAAATAAAATAAAATAAAATCCAATAAAATAAAATAAAATCCAATAAAATAAAATAAAACAAAATAAAATAAAATCCAATAAAATAAAATAAAAATAAAATAAAACAAAATCCAATCCAATAAAACAAAACAAAACAAAACAAAACAAAACAAAACAAAACAAAACAAAACAAAACAAAACAAAACAAAACAAAACAAAACAAAACAAAACAAAACAAAACAAAACAAAACAAAACAAAACAAAACAAAACAAAACAAAACAAAATAAAATAAAATAAAATAAAATAAAATAAAATAAAATAAAATAAAATAAAATAAAGGGCCCCCGTGCATGCGTGGGTTTTCTCCGGGTACTCCGGTTTCCTCCCACATTCCAAAAACATGCTAGGTTAATTAGCCACTCCAAATTGTCCATAGGTATGAATGTGAGTGTGAATGGTTGTTTGTCTTTATGTGCCCTGTGATTGGCTGGCCACCAGTCCAGGGTGTACCCCACCTCTCGCCCAAAGACGGCTGGGATAGGCTCCAGCACCCGACGCGACTCTCATGAGGAAAAAGCGGTATAAAATAAAATAAAATAAAATAAAATAAAATAAAATAAAATAAAATAAAATAAAATAAAATAAAATAAAATAAAATAAAATAAAATAAAATAAAATAAAATAAAATAAAATAAAATAAAATAAATTTTACTTGGAAAAAACAGTATAAAAATAAAAATGTTGTGATATTGATCAAAAACTACATATATGAATAAAAACAATTCACTGCACCAATGAAACGTTGTGTCACCTCCCTCGTTCTTTCTATTACATCTGAAGTCCTTTCGTCGACTGACCAGCTGGTTCCAGTAATACCAGACTCAGTCCCATTTGGCTGCTTTTACCGTGTAATCCCTCCTTGGAGGTGGGAGTCAGGCGGGGAGGAGTGTGCATTTGCGAGCGATACACACAGCTGGGAAGGGTACAGATGGCCGCAGATTTACAGCCTTCTCACTTGGCCTTGTGCAGCTTGGATATCTCTTGTCTCTCAAAGCCGGGCCTGATACCGAGCTCCTAAATCACGCTCTGGCGGGGGCTCAGGCGGGGGCTCAGGCTTTCTCCCATCGTCCTTCTCCATCCCACACAGCGCATCAATAAACACATCCAAAAAAAACCTGTGGCACACGCATTGCCTTGTCCTTTCTCATGCTCTCCTTTTGATTGCTTTTCATCTTTTTGGGTTTGGTTTGGTTGTGCAGATCATAAAGTACCTACAGTACATGTCTCATAGTACTCAGTTACAGTACATTTGTTTGCAATTGGGTGCCAGTCAGGCAGGGTGCTTTTCTTGCACAACATCAATTTTAAGATGAAGTACTATTAACATTTTGCACGCATATTCATTAGCTTAGCATCTTTCTGTAATTAGGTAAATTCCACTTTTTACCTGTAGGGGCAGTCCTGGACCAAATAATTATTCCCTCCTATGCTTTAATAATTTTTTTTTATATTACTATATGTGCAGTAGTTTGAAATAATGTTGCTGTTACTCTAACTAGTAATCATAAAAATACAGTCATTTGTAGTTTATTGCGGTTAATTGGTTCCAGACCAAACTACGGCCCGGGGGCCAGATGTGGCCCACCAAGCGTTTGAATCCGGCCCGCCAGTTGCTTTAAGTATTTCAACTTTTAACATACCAGCTGGCAACATGACTTTTAAGTCGGATGTCTTATTCAGTAAAAAAAAAAAAAAAAAAAAAAAATTGTAAAATTAAATTTCGTAGTTTGATGTGGTCTGATGTTTAAAGTGCTCCTGAATAAAGGGAAAATATAGCTGATAGTATAACACTTAAAATTAGACAAATAAATAATTCATGGCGGACTGTTAGAATTATAAGCGTAAAATTGTGTGTCAAATATATTTTCTGGCCCCCCGAACAATCGTTAACTCAATGCGGCCCATGAGTCAAAAAGTTTGCCCACCCCTGTTCCAGACCGATAAACAAAAGTATAGTGAAGTAGGATTCTTTATTTATAAATTGAATATTTTCATAGTTAGAGCATAAAAAAAAACTTTTGCCACTTTCTAAATAAAGTTTTTAACATTAGTAGAGCTCTCTAGACATGAAATAACACCCCTATAGTCACATTTAGACATATATTAACCAATATAGTAAACATAATAATAGAGATTTAATACATAAATAAGACTTGTACTCGTGTGTGCTGCTTATAAATGTTTATCGCTCAGATGTTTCCCACTAAAAGCTGATGCTCCTGATGACACAAGAATAGATTATGAAGTAAATCAATTGAAAAGGGTGCAAGCGTATGACTCTTTCACAACTGAGCCGAGGGCTAACTGATACTGTTTTGATTCCGGGGCCATTAATGACATGTGAGACTCTGCTTCCTGCCCCCCCTCCTTTGGAAAAAAAAAAAATAAATAACATGATCGGCTCCCATATTTAATTCATGACAAGCCACATCTGCCACGGCTTGACGAGGGCTCGGCATTGTTACGGACATGCGGGGATCTATCCGCAAACTTTGAAACATTCCTTCCCTCCTTTGAATGTCACGTTCAATCATATTTTATTCAAAAGTCGACAGCAATTACTGTTTCTTCCCAGCAGGCCACGGGAATGGGAAATGTCCCTGTATCTCCTTGATAGCTGACAGGTGGAAAATAGCGAAGGCCAGTGGTGTTCTGGCAACCGAAGTCTTGCCAGAACGTCTGGCGCTTTTTGGCCTTCTCACTCGCTTTTATTGTCCTAGCACATGTTCCTGTCCTCGAAATGCAACCACCTCGCTATCAAGATGTCCATTTTGACTTGCTCCCTATAGGAGGACATCTCAGCTGCATCCGATTTGCTTCCGCCGCCTCGACCTTTTCTCTATCTACTGGGAAATAAGACGAGACTAACGGCAACCACGTGTCGGCCTCGGAAGGACAGAAGCTTGTCAAGAACAAACAGACCTCAGCTGTCTCTGATGAGCAGAATGGAACCCCAAACTTCACCCGCTACTATTTGGTATTTGAGTAAAATCTTCTTGGAAAAAAAACAACCTCAGCTCAGAGCCCAGTGAGCATCCGAATAATTCTCAAATTTAAAATTTGCTCTCATCGGAAATCATGTAGGGTAAATTAATCTGTTCCGGGGTCAAACTACCACCAACGCTTCTATGTATTTATTCATGGACATGTTTATAGTTGTTTCAGAAGTTGCATTATGAATCATTATGTAATCCTACCCTCTTCTCCATGTTTACTACTGATAATTCATACACAACATAACTTTTACATGCTGACACTAACAATATTTCACTAAGTTTTATTCATATTTTGAAAGGCAAGTGGAAGCAAATACTTAAAACGGTGTCATAAAGCGGTGTTAGCAACAAAACTAAATAAAAGTAAAGTAAAAGAACATAACTTTTACATGCTGAAACTAACAATATTTCACTAAGTTTTATTCATATTTTGAAAGGCAAGTGGAAGCAAATAATTAAAACGGTGTCATAAAGTGATGTTAGCAAAAAAAACTAAATAAAAGTAAAGTAAAACTACTCACATAATAGAAAAGGAACAGGACGATGTTTGCAGAGCAATACTGTCACCTAGTGGTGTTTCATAACATTCCTGGAATAATAAAGGCTTGTGATTTTTCTATTAATCATATTAATCGATAATGATTAATCATTTTAATCATTATTATCCCACCTTTCCATCACAGGTAAATTTCAGTGGAAGCATCATAAACCAGCCAAAGAAAACGTGAGTTAATCCTTTACACCAGGGGGTCTCAAACATGCGGCCCGTGGGCCAAATGTGGCCCACAGGACGCTAGTTTGAGGCCCCCGCCTTGATATGAAAGTTTAATGTCAGTGCGGCCCGAGTCAAGTTTGATATGGATGCTGTATGGTATCATGTACCCAGAAAAAATAATTACGTTTGATTCATGTTCATGATAAAGGTTAAATAACTGTTAGTAGTTATCCTCCCTATCTGTGTGGAAGTGGTACATTTTTGGCTACTTAAGTTGAAAGGAAATAACTTGAAGGCTACCGTTTAGGTGGCTAGCTCTCTAGTTTGCGCGTTAGCATGTGTCTCAAGACCCTGCAGTTGCGCAATATGTTGTAAATAAAAAGAGTATAAATGTGACTATAGTCGTGTTTTGTCATGTCTACAGGGCTCTAATAATGCTTTGTTCATTTTAATCTGAAAAAAATCATTTGTCTACCCACCGACTATATGTGGTTTCTTACGTTTTTATTATTTGCCGTTTTATTATTATTATTATTATATTTATTTATTACTGATTGATTGATTTTATTTATTTTTTATTTGTTTATTTATTTTTCATCTTATTTTGTGTAGAATTTTTTTTTTTTTTTCAGTAAATGCTTTTATTTATTTTTTTTTTGGAAAACCTGATGGGGCCCAGTCTCACCCAGACCCGAGCTCCAGTGGCCCCCAAGTAAATTGAGTTTGAGACCCCTGCTTTAGACGCTCACTGAGCTGACACTGACTGACTTTGGAGGAACATTTTTTTCACAAAATACTGTTTGAACTCCAAATTGACTGATTTTAGAGCGTTTGACTTTGGAGGTTCCACTGTGTTTTTTTTCCTCATAAAAAAATAAATAAATTGACATTTAAGATTGTAATCATGTGATGTTATGACCTGTTATGTAAGTAAAATGTGCTCCGGTCAAAGCAACCAAAGCAAGAATACTGGGATGCAACAGGAGGTATCGAATGGAGAGGACATGCTGAATGGAGTCAAATCAGAAGGATGGTACTTACCTACATTGCGATCTGGAGACACGACAATGGAGGAGTGGATACACGGAAACAAAAAAAAAAAAAAAAGAAATCAAAACAAGACACACAAACATTGAACAGAAACAGAAGACAAACATGAAGAAAAGTAAACCAAAGTCAGAATGAATGACATGTTGCGCAATAAGTCAGCGAGATCTAAACAAGACAGAGAAGGTCGAGTAGCTTTTGGCTCACTGTGGTGTTGTTAGACAAGTGTGAATGTCTCCTGGAGCTCTAAGGAAAATAGCGGCTAGATATTCTCACTACATGTGATGTATTTATAAAAGCAAAAAAAGTAAAACGTTTTTCTCCAGTGTGTATTCTGGTGTGTATTTTCAAATCTGGATTTCGTAAAAAACCTATGCCACAGATTGAACAGGAAAAAGGTTTTTCTCCAGTATGTGTTCTCGTGTGTATTTTCATTTTATTAACCTTGCAAACCCCCAGGTGAGGGATTGGCGGCGTGCGGCAGTAAAGTGTGAAATGCGCTATGTGACAAAAAATTAAAAAAAAATTGAAAATTTAAAAAATTGAAAAAAAATAATAAAAAAAAATATGTTATATTAAAAATATATTATGGCATTGGATGCTCATATCACCTCCTACTTTGCTATGTGACAAAAATTAAAAAAAAAATGTAGAAAATTAAAAAAAATTAATTTAAAAAATAATTAAATAAAAATTAATTTAAAAAATAATTAAATAAAAATTAATTTAAAAAATAATTAAATAAAAATTAATTTAAAAAATAATTAAATAAATAAAAAAAGCAAAAAAAAAAAAAAAAAAACGTAAATTCTAATGAGGAAAGCAGGAAGTGATCAAATGTAACAGTTACTGATTGTAAAAGTACCAGATGGAGGGGTAGGATTTAATAAGCTTTGCTTCTTCCTACTCCTTTTGGACATGTGGAACTGGGAACTGATTATGGGATGCACTCAATTGTAATCTGATGCATGTTCAAATGAAATTAAACCATTACCATTACCTATGGCCTGAAGTGTGCGTTCCTAATAAAGTGACCAAAAAAAAAGGGTACGGAAAAGAAAAGCATATATTCCTTTTTGAGGTTATATTTTCTGCAAAGAATCCCAAGATGGAATCAAAGGTGCCGCTGTTTGTTTCCCAAGTTTCCCGAGAACCACATCTGCAGAAAAGACCTCGTTTTACCTCCCGCTGGGTGCTCCCTGTGCTGCCTTTAAGCGCTCCGCAGGGACCTCCGACACATCGGTTTAATGGCGGGAAGAGTGGTGACAATGGTGGGAAATTACGGTCAGAACATTTTTATTAACCTTGCAAACCCCCAGGTGAGGGATTGGCGGCGTGCGGCAGTAAAGTGTGAAATGGCTTTGCTGACTGCATGATTGCGGCGAGGAGGAGAGCGGCGTAACAACAACCGTTGAGGAGGAAGAGGAGGCGGGTGAAGGCATACTTGGAAATGTAAATAATTAAACAGATTTATAGACTGTCTGCATCTCGGCGGGTTGATTTTCTATCTAGCAGGCTTCCGCCGTCAAACGGGTTTTTTGTTACCTCGGACTGTGAGGGTAGCGGAGGCCTCCAGCTTGCCCACTCGGTTCTCCGCCACACAGGCAAACGTGCCCTCATCGTTGACGGAAGCCTTCTTCACCCTGAGCACATAGTCGTCCTTGTCGTACTTGATTTCGTACCTGCGGATGGAAAAAGACGGAGGCGCGTTACAACCAAACGTCCATGCATCTGCTGCCGCAGTCGACCATAGCCGTCTCGCCGCTGCATGATGCCGGTTTTGACACGTGAAGATTGCAAGCAGGATCAATTATTCAACACCGCAAGAGGGGCGAGCGTTCACTCGGAACGCTGCTGAGAGCGTTCAATATTCATGAAATGTTTCTCCCGCAGAGAGTGGGTGCATGCATGAGAAGCCATTGTGGTGCATCTTCATAAAGCACCGTGCTCCTCAAGGTCTCACTGAATGCATACAGTCAGCACACAAAAGGTAAAAGTGCTTTCAATTCCCTCTGCTGTAATTAAATATGTGTGTATTTTTGAGGTGATGACAGCTCTGCTTTAAATGGCGGCTGGTGGGTTTGCTAACAAACGTCTGCTGTCTTTCAATCCAAAACACCAACCGCATAATGGAGATGCATGAAAGCCGTTTAACACAATCAACCCGATGAATGCATTTCCAATAAGTAACGAGTAACACACGACTGTCTATATATGGTGAGATTGTGTGCAACCATTGACCGTCAATGTTGAAAACAGTCACTTCATTAGGAACGCACACTTCAGGCCACAGGTAATGGTAATGGTTTTATTTCATTTGAACATGCATCAGATTACAATTGAGTGCATCCCATAATCAGTTCCCAGTTCCACATGTCCAAAAGGAGTAGGAAGAAGCAGAGCTTATTAAATCCTACCCCTGCATTTGGTACTTTTACAATCAGTAACTGTTACATTTGTTCACTTCCTGCTTTCCTAATATAGTTAAAAATTTTAAATGTTTACATTTTTAAATGTAAAAAATTAAAAAAAATTAAAATTTGTAAATGTTGCTTTTTTAAAATTTTTAAATTTTTAAATTTTTAAATTTTTAAATTTTTAAATTTTTAAATTTTTAAATTTTTTGTCCCATACCAAAGTAGGAGGTGATATGAGCATCTAATGCCATAATGGGTACCATAGTAAGTGTCAAAATAGTGATATATATAGCACATCATGACTGGTTCAAGACTCTTCACCCATTTTATTTTTATTTTTATTTTTATTTTTATTTTTATTTTTATTTTTATTTTTATTTTTATTTTTATTTTTATTTTTATTTTTATTTTTATTTTTATTTTTATTTTTATTTTTATTTTTATTTTTATTTTTATTTTTCACTTTGGTCACTTACCAAAGTAGGAGGTGATATGAGCATCCTTCCCTGAGATCATATTTCTCCTCTCTTGTAGAGAAGTATTGGATGACATTTTTTAGCTAATTGCTTATTTTTAGCCTTATGCATTATTTTAGCTGTTTGAAGATGAACTATATCAGCAAGTTGAAGTATTTGTCATTTTAGAAATAAGGAGTTCATATGTTCTCTGTAGGCGGCATTATGAATTATCCTTACTGACCTTTTTTTGCAGTACATTTAGCCAGTGAAGATTGCTTTTATAGTTATTAGCCCATATTTCCACACAATAAGTAAGATATGGTAGAACCAGAGAGCAATAAAGAGTGTGGAGTGATTTCTGATTGAGAACAGAATTTTGCATTGTTCAATATTGAAATATTTTGGGCCACCAGGCCCATTCAACATTTGGGGATTTGTTTTGTTGTTTATGTCATTATTATATGAAAGATACAAACAAAGGCATAGCTAACTTTTTCTGATGCCTTATGTGCAATAAAACTCAATAATCCATGTGAGCTTCCACAAGGTTTGCATAGCAAAAGGGAGTAAGTCATAATACTTTTCTCTGATGAGTATTTCATTACTTGCGGTCATGAACGTGTGATAAGCTTTAGTGTATCCTTTAAAGGCGCACAGTATACTTTAGGGGTAATTTTTTGGACAATTACATCTGGCAGGAAAGCGTAGTTCACGGCGATACTTTTCGAACATTTGACCGCCATGGTCCATTTCCCTCGGAACTGGAAGCGCTGTCTGCTCAAGACATACATAGCACTCCCTTGATGGCCGCTTGCCACAACAAGCTGAAAAACTAATCCGTCTTGTCGATCCCGGGATTATGTTTTCTTTTTCTTTTCCCTTTGCCTGACATTTGACATTTCCGGAGAACATTCAAAAGCCACTTTATTGGGAGCCCATTCGTCTGTGCTGACTGCCGGTTCCACCTCTTCGCACAGGTACTTAAGAAGCGATAATGATTATTTGACTGAGTCATGACTGAAGGCTTTGTTCTACGGAATGTGCAGTTGGGGATAAAGGATGTATTGTGGACGGCGGCGGAATCAGACATCAACTTATGGGATAAGCCACGTGTCAGTTGCTAAACCGGACAAAAAGGAGCTAACTGTTTGTTGTAAACACAAACTATGCAAAGATGCAAGAGAAGTGGAACACCGATAGGTTTGACAAGGGAGTGATCAAACACACGGCCGATGATTGGCATAGCCTGTGTCGAGCTGTCAAATTGAAACCATTGAGGTTTTTCAGACTGGTGTTGATTCTCACGGCGATACTCGGGTGGAGTCAACGCGACGTGACGCAACACACATGCACATTCATGTCATGTCTGTGTGGTCCTGACATCAATTGTCAGGTATGAAAGGCATTTATCTGCAAATGGAGCTCTAACCACTTTTTCCACCGTGCAGCTCCATAACAATTTAGTACGATTTTTATCAATTTATTATGTTTTAAAAATGTATTATATCCATTTTTCATATGATTTTTGAAGATATTTTGTCTATTTTTTTTGCACATTCTAAAAGTGCACTCCTGTGGGGGAGCACTCCTACAATTTAGTTGTGTCAAATGCATTTTTTTGAGTGACAGTGATGGGGGCAGTGATGGGGCTGATTAATGAATGACATCAAGCAGTTGATGTTTGCTAAATACAAGGATGAAGAGTCTTGAACCAGTCATGATGTGCTATATATATCACTATATTGACACTTACTATGGTACCCATTATGGCATTGGATGCTCATATCACCTCCTACTTTGCTATGTGACAAAAATAAAAAAAAAATGTAGAAAATTAAAAAAAATTAATTTAAAAAATAATTTTAAAAAAATTAATTTAAAAATAATTACATAAAAATTAATTTTAAAAATAATTACATAAAAATTAATTAAATAAAAATTAATTAAATTAATAAAAAAAGCAAAAAAAAACGTAAATTATAATGAGGAAAGCAGGAAGTGAACAAATGTAACAGTTACTGATTGTAAAAGTACCAGATGGAGGGGTAGGATTTAATAAGCTTTGCTTCTTCCTACTCCTTTTGGACATGTGGAACTGTGAATTGATTATGGGATGCACTCAATTGTAATCTGATGCATGTTCAAATGAAATAAAACCATTACCATTACAAAATGATGCAGTGACCATAAACATCTATTCTATTCCATTGCATTTTAAACGTTATATACGTAATATATATATTATGTATTAATAATGCACGTTTATTTCATCTGAATCTAACCTACTTTAAACCATGATGGCAACACAGTGGAAAATTGTGGCCACTCGTAGCACTGGAAGCGCAGCATGTCGGCCATATTTGTGGAATGTTCTGTTGTGAAGAAATGCTGAGTTATATATAAATATATGTAGAATTTAGTAAGATTTTTATCAATTTATTATGTTTCAAAAAAATATTATATCCACTTTCATATGATTTTTAAATATGATTTTTGAAGATATTTTGATTTTGAAAATTTTGAATATGATTTTTGAAGAAGCACAGCATGTCGGCCATATTTGTGGAATGTTCTGTTGTGAAGAAATGCTGAGTTATATATACATAAATAAATATATGTAGAATTTAGTAAGATTTTTATCAATTTATTATGTTTCAAAAATGTATTATATCAATTTTTATATGATTTTTGAAGCTATTTAGTCTTTTTTTGCACATTCTAAAAGTGCACTCCTGTGGGGGAGCACCCCTACAAGATGCAGTGACCATAAACATCTCCATTGCATTCCAATGTTATATATACGTAATATATATACATATATGTATATATTAATAATGCACGTTTATTTCATCTGAATCTAACCTACTTTCAACTATGGCAACACAGTGGAAAATTGTGGCCACTCATTGCACTGGAAGCGCAGCATGTCGGCCATATTTGTGGAATGTTCTGTTGTGAAGAAATGCTGAGTTATGTATAAATAAATAAATATATGGCCTTTGTAGTGACTGACTTTTAGCTGCAATTTTTACTTCCAGTCAATTGTGTGTTTGAATGTGAAATACTTCTTCAAATGTCCATATCGGCACAACAAAGGGTCTACAACTGGTTTCTATTAACACATCTGCAGACACACGCCAAGTATACAATCATCCAACACATCAGTGTGTGTTGATGAGGAGATGATAACTTTAATGAAGACGCTCTTAGAAAGAAAACTTTCCGCTAAAAACGTCTGACAGGAACGCTGTCTGTGAGAGCATCTTATCGACCTTGGTCACTGTGTACGGACGAGGGGGAGGCAGAAGTCGAGCTGGACTCGGATAAAAAAAAAAACATGGCTACTTCCCAGCATGATCTTTGGCACCGACGCCCATTTCACTCTGACAGCCTGATTCCTTTTCACACCGCCTGACCTGGACTTTACCTCATCGCAGATCAAAAGCACACAACCCCGTCACCCACCAGAGAGAATCAATTAACTACTATCACTGCTCGACTTCTCTCTGGAAGGCACTGATGCCGAGTTGTGTCCTCTCTGTGCCCGGGTACAAAAGTTCACCTGACATGCATCATTTTTGTTGGGATAAATAAAACGATACAGTTTGCTCAGGGCCATGATACTGCACTGCAGAGATAGCAGCCTGTACTCCCCCTGAGTGGGTCGGGACTGAAGCCAGGTGAGCGCGAAAAACAAGAATAATGACATTAAAGAAAAGTGCCGTTATCGGTATTAATAATAAAACACCAATATACATAGAAAATAAATACATTACAATGAAAATGAATATAAATACAATAAAATAAAATGCAATGGATATGAACAATTTAAAAAATACAACCTCAATAAAAGTAAAATGAGTAAAATCAAATTTCTTACTTCTTCATTGATGATTATATTCATCCATACATACAATCCCTCGTTGATCAAAAACCGTTTAAGAACTTCTAAATATGGTTGTTAACATTATGAAAGTCCTCTACACATGAAATAACACCCCTATAGTCACCATATCACCCCAATTACCCAACATAGTAGACACAACAAGATGTCTGTGATGCTGTAAATGCCCGTTCTGGCGAGTTTGGTGCTTGTGTGTCTAACCGAACACGACAGTAACATTACTAACACCAGTGTAGAGTACTACATATCAATACAATGTTTCTTCGAATGGCGTATATTTGTATTGTAGTTCATTTTGCCTTTGTTGTGCTTAATTTAGGCAAAAAATATGGAGAATCTGCATTTTTAATTACCAATAATAAGCTGTATTTTGCCATAAAAAGCATTGTCATATCTTTGGACATGACAAAGACATTAATAATTCATACATTTCATAAGTTAGTTAAAATGAAAGTAATAAATAAATAGAAAGTAATAAATAGCTAAAAGTTGTAATAAATATTGTTAAAAACGCTAAGGTTAAAAAGTTTACAGAGTGAGACATCTTCTCTAGAAAGTATCGTTTTGGGCCACTAGAGAGTGCTCTCGCATATAGACAAGCTTTGTCGTTTTTCTCTCCGTGAAAAGCAGGTTGGTCTCACGGCAGAAACGAAACGGGAAAACCCTCATAAACACGCTGAAAGTTGCTCTAAACGCGTGTTTCTCGGGAAATTATCGTCTTTGTAAGTATAATTGGTGTATAAAGCACTGCTATTATAATCTGCTATTTCAAAAGTTGTACTTGTTTTGTGAAGTTCGCTAGCTTCATGCTACTGCTAGCTTGCATTTGCAGTTGGTGTACGTTAGCTGATGCTAACTGTTAGCTGGTGTGTGTTTAGCCTACAACATTAGCAGTATCGAAACTTCATTTTATTTTTTTCTGTATGTTTCAGATACCACATATTTTTTTTTACAAGAAAGCTTCATAAAGCAAGAAAAGTTTTCTTCATTGGTTCGCTGGCTGTGTAGCAGCATACAGACACGTATTGTGAGGGCAGCATAAGCATGGTTTATGATTTAATATATCTTTGAAAAATGTGAGTATTAAAAAAGTGGTATTACTGTATCTGATAAAACCTTGATACTTTTTCATATGTATTAGTTACAGTGTATATAAAACTGCCAATGCATGGAGGGAGATGACCACATACAACCCCATTGGAAATCCATTGGATTGTAGCTGCTCTGCTAAATGGTGAGTTACAACCTCATGAAGCTTTATACAGGGCTCGACAATAACGATGTACCGATGGCCCGGGGCAAGTTAAAACAAAATTCGGGCAAGTAAATCCAATCAGTGATATTCCCGTGGGGCAAGTGCACTTTGGCATGCCGTACTGCCAAGAGTTTTTTTAAAAGCGGTTCTTGTTGGGTGTTGGTAAAACACGGACTGCGTAATTCCGGTGGTAAGTTGCAAACCAATCCTTGCAAATCTTTAAATGGACCAATCAGAATCGTTTATTTAGACCGCGGTCCGCAATCCACAGTCCGCGTTTTACCCACACCCGTTGTTCGCGATCAACCAATCAGCGATGGTTTGACTAGGAAAACATCTATCATGGCGTCCCTGCCAACATCGTCTAATTCTTCAACAACTTGTGAAGGAAAACAGCAAAAAGTGATGAAGCAGTGCCTCCTAAACAAGTATTTTATTAGCGGTTAGCAAATCAAAGGATGGCACAGGTGAGTGAATCACATTGCTGTGACAATTTGAAGTGGTCACAATGAAACACCACCCATTAGATCCAATACCAAGTGCTGATTTTGCACAAGCTTTAAAATCTAGCGCTTCCATTTCTCTGTGTATTTTTATCACCTTTGCTTCACAAATTATTGTTTGACCATTGAGCTTTTTTTCTGGATTAAAAACACTTTACTAGTACACAAATGTGTCTATTCAATAATGTTTCATTGTGGTGCACAACTTATAAATATCACTGCTTACTACGACTACCATGTGTAAGGTATTATTTATTATATTATTTTATTTATTTGAGATTCTCATGTGATGCCACAAAAAATTACATGATATCATTATGGCAGTCTTTTCATTTTACATGGGGCAAGTTCGGGCAAGTAGTTCTCACCTTAAGGATTCCCTATGGGCAAGTCATTTTTGTTTTTAATGTAGAGCCCTGTTTATATAAAAGTTTGGCAAAAAAACGCATCATAAATATATCAGAACTTAAGGAGGAGAGAGAATTTTGGGCCAAGTCGACTTCCCAAGTATACTGTGACCTGACTTTTGCGAATAAAAATCATCTCTTTGGGGGATGACGAGCGATAAATCCTATGTATCCGTCTTTGTGTGGCACATAAATAAACAGTAAATCTTAAAATAACTCCATTCCTGAGTGTATTTAACACTCATAGGAGAAAGTAGTGCAGGAGTATATTTATAGTTTGTGATCATGACTGATTAACTGCGGATGATGTATGACTGCAGATGTATTTATGACTTGCTGTTGACACAATCACAAGCATTTCATCCGGTTGCCACTCACCAACCCCCCATTAAAAATGCACGCCAGATGTATTAGGAGGAAGTCATGGATGGAGACGGCCGTCGTTTCATTCTGCTGAGCTACGTGTGGATAAAATGGGGGGAAATAGAAAAAAAGAAAATCATCGGAAGAGGACGGTCAGCATAAACACGGCCGCTTGTGCTCTCAGCACCTTCCTAAATAGATCGTTCCCTGCTGAAATAGACTGATCCGGCAGGAATAAAGGGTTTTTTTGCTGAGTTTTGCAAGGACTGAGGTTGGCAGAGGGTGTAGGTGGACCTGCCAGACCAGCGAAGGGCGGAAATTGACTCAAATAAAGAAAACTGAACCCACAATCAGTACTGGCTATCAAGCCTTGGGAACAGAAACATGGTGGGAAATAGCTGTTTTTCAACTATTAAAAATTATTAAAACCATTTAAAAAAAAACCTATAAAAAACGAAACATTTTCCAAATCCAGTAGCCACTTTTACATGAGGAATTTTTCTTTTTCCGAATGGAATCTTTCCGAGAGCAATGGTATACATGGAAAGGAACATTCCAATCGCGTGTCTACATGCGGCGCTATAATCAACCAGAATAGTCAATGGGGCATGCCCAGTAAAACGTAAACACCAACATCACGTGATACCGACTTCCTTGAGTTTTTCTTACACTTGTTGGAATAACTCCGTATTGCCAGTTTTTCCTTCGTCCAGTCATGGAATTTAGTTTGAATCAAAAACAAACTTTCCTTAGCAGTCCAGTGCCGATTGCTCGCCTCCATTTTTTTAAATCGAAGAACGTCTTGAGCTCCGTGTTGCGTCATATCTCAGCATTCGCTGAAAGAACGCACCCGGGAACAGGAAAAGATAAAGTTCAATCTTGCTAATATTTTATAATTAAGCTCGGCACATGTTTTATATAGATATGTATTTTCTTTTGTAATAAAACTGGACTTGTGAATGGCGTATAGAAGGGTTTAGATTCTGTTCCACAGATGGCGCTAACGCACACGAAAGCTGCTTGCCAACCGCCAATAAACAACAGAAGAAGAAAAACACCACGAAGAAGAACGCAGTCTGACAACTTTCCGTTAAACGTTAGAAAAAAAAATAGATTTTGACCAGCAAGTGGCTCCAACAGGGGAGCGGTTCTCATTGATTTGATAGAATACATTCTTTGTCATCATATATGGTGCATGTAAGTAAAATAAAGGCAAAGCAAAGGGCTGTGAGCTAGCTAAATGTAGCATTAAATGAAATCGATATTGAGATGCACGCTGCAAAAAGTTGCTTGTAATGTGTGTGATGGGGTGATTGGAGGATGGAACAAGCCCTGAATTATGAAATATCTTTTTACTTGAGTGGTTCTATTAACACTGCATGTGCAGTTTCAGAAAATGTGAGACTTTTTGCGATGACTCCATTCCATTATAGCCCTTGCATCCGTGTAATGAGACACCTTGCTCGGCGGAGGAAGATATAAGATCGGTCGGCCGTTAAAACAACACATCTGTTATTACTTGACAACTTAATTTGCCATTTATAGACACTCCTCTGACATGTGCCAGATTGCCATTTTAATTGTTTCTGCAAGCATGGAACTCTCCGTGGACCGCTTATTACACCGCATGCAGACTAGCCCATTATGTGGATATTATATTACAAATATCGGTAAATTTGGAACATGAGCAACGGCACAGGGCTGTGTTATTATGTAATTTAATGCAAATAAAGAATCCCAACATTAACTACAGAGGTGCACTATCATTGCCATCGAATTCAGCCCTTTATTGTGAAGGGGCTGCAGCCAGTGTGTGTTTGTCTGCAGCCACTGAGAATATTATAGATCTGTTTACTCAGCTGAGGCTCCAGCATGCCTCCTTGCGAGCGTACAAGCGCCAAAAGAGTGCAAACACACAAAGAGCGTGGATGGCAAAAAACGGGGTGTGGTCTCCTTCAGTTGCTCTTTTATACAACATACCATAATAAGGACAGTATAACCTTTGTCAATACAGAGCAAAGGCAAACAGGCAGACTCAATGCTCATCTTCTGATGTGCACTGAAATGAAAATTGTTTACTTATTTGTACACTAGTACAACAGTCAAGAATGGGAAAATTTCCTGTAGAGATAACAAATGTTGTATGAAGGTGACAGTTTTACCCTGGAACGGATGATTTTTCTTCCCATTATTTCCTATATGGGAACCAAAAGCCACAAAATGCCAGAAAAAAAACAAAAGTATGAATATTAACAGTGGTTAAGTTCTTTTTACACTTAAATGGCAATTAAAAATGTTAACCTGTACTTCCTGTCCAGTCAATATAGGCTTATATAAGGCTTGATCCTGGAACAGACTATTTCCATTTCCATTACTTACTATGGGGAAAAAGTACTACAAACAAACCTTGAAAAGCCGCACTGAAACTTGCGCTCCTGTGCGGACTCCAGACCCAGCTCCCTTTCAAACACAAACACTTTCTTCTGTGTTTTCTTTGGCACCATGCACACATCCCAGCGGTCAGAGAACCAAGCCCTTATCAGACGCAAACACGCCGCCCATGCTCGCTAGCCTTGAGATGATGTCAGCTCCACTGTGTCTGTGTTTTATGAGGCTATCTGAGACCCATCCCTCTGAAGTCCACTTCTGACAATGACGGCGCTCTTCACCGTGAATCACAATGAGAACGACAAGCACCGCAAAGGTGTATCACACTAGCATCATTAGCTTTTACAGGAAGTGCAAACGCTGATGTAAATTACAGGCCTTTATTGCGCTTCCACGCCAATGTATCATGTGTCATGTCAGTGATGGTATACGGGCTGAGACGGAGGTTCAAACAGAAGGGTGGTGATTATCTCCCAGCTTTGCGAGATGCCAAGATCTCACCTGAAAAGCTCCACCTGTACGTGAGACACCTGAAGGTCACGTCACCCAGCTATAATCTCCTGTCATTCCATCATGCTGCGTCTGCTTGGGAAGCTGCCATATTTTTTTTCTTTCTGTTTGTCTCCCACACGTCTACACACATGCATGATACTCTCTGGCTGTTTTCCTGCACCCTTGTCTTGCTTGAGCAGTGGCAGGCATTACAACTTCAGGTGCCATTTAAGGGCTGGGATAGGTGCATTAATTCCAATTGTATGATTCTAATTTTGAGAAAAGCCACGAGATCGGAAAATCGGAATCAACACACCGCATAAATGCTCACAAACATCATCCGACAACTTTAAAAAGTCTCTCCAGACAAGTGGAGGCAGCTCAATTTTAACAGTATTTTTCTCCTTCCTGTAGGTGTATTACTTGATACAAATCTGCCAGATTTCGCTTACCTCCCACGAGGAACATCGATGTCATCTTTCCTCCAGCGCACGTTGGGCTGAGGGTCTCCTTGTACCTGGCAGCGGAACTCCACCATCTCATCCTCCAGCACCACCTGGTTGATGGGCCTGCGGAGGAAGGTTGGTCGCTCTGCGAAATGGGAAACGAGCATATGAGGATACTGTAAACACGGCACAGAGTATCGGTGGAGAAAGAGTAGGATTACATAAGCTACTCCTTTTTGGATACATTGAATTGTGCAAATGTAACAATGTGACGTTCCTTAATGTACATTATTAAACATGTCTGAAACAAAGTAACCATAGCATACAATAGCAATTTGATTGTGCAGGTGTAGTTATATAAACATAAAGCTTACCAAACACAGTGACTTGCGCTGTCTCGCTGTCCCTCTCTCCCACCATGTTGGTGCCCACACAAATGTACATGCCAGCATCACTCTTCCTCGTGTTGGAGATCATCAGCTTTCCTCCACGGATCTTAGAGAAGAAGACATGATTTTTTAGTTTATTTTGGATTCATCCCGAAACATCATTTCAAGCCTGCTTTACACAGAATAGACCATATGGATCGGAACTATAATGAAAGATACAGTAATACAGATGCTAGGTAATGGTAATGGTTTTATTTCATTTGAACATGCATCAGATTACAATAATCAGTTCACAGTTCCACATGTCCAAAACGAGTAGGAAGAAGCAAAGCTTATTAAATCCTACCCCTCCATCTGGTACTTTTACAATCAGTAACTGTTACATTTGTTCACTTCCTGCTTTCCTAATATAGTTTAAGTTTTTATTTTTATTTTATTTTTTCCCGTACCGAAGTATGAGGTGATATGAGCATCCAATGACATAATGGGTACCATAGTAAGTGTCAATATAGTGATATATATAGCACATCATGACTGGTTCAAGACTCTTCATCCTTGTATTTAGCAAACATCAACTGCTTGTATTGTTTCTTGAATTGGCTCATCGTTGTGCATTGTTTGATTTCCTTACTCAATCCATTCCTTAGTTTGATTCCACATACTGAAATGCTATGGCTTTTGAACGTTGTCCTAGCTTAGAAGTGTTTTTAGCTAATTGTTTATTTTTAGCCTTATGCATTATTTTAGCTGTTTGAAGATGAACTATATCAGCAAGTTGACGTATTTGTGATTTTAGAAATAAGGAGTTAGTATGTTCTCTGTAGGCGGCATTATGAATTATCCTTACTGACCTTTTTTGCAGTACATTTAGCAAGTGAAGAAGTAGTCCATTATGCATTTCACCTGCCAGGTATGTAAACACAACATACTCACATTGACCCTGTCATCCTTATCCTCGATTCGCACTTTGTCCTTCTTCCAGTAGATGGTAGGTTCGGGGTGGCCTCTGGGAGGGACACACTCCAAGATGGCTGGTTCTCCCGCCGCCACCACCACATCTGTGGGGTTCTGTCGGAAATCGTCTCGCAGCACTGAAGAGAAGACAGAAAAACAGTTTTTAACAATCTGGATTACTTAAAGGTATGTAAAGTCACCACTCCTCTTTTCAATTCACAGCAAGTATACAGTTACACGCCAAATACCAAACAGTCACTTGTACCGTCGAATATTGAAAGTATTAGTAGTAACGATGTGGATTTCATGCAAAACCAATCCCAGCTACTTAACGGGATACGCGGCTTTGTGCGGCTCCGGAGAAAGCTAATTGGAGGTAATGGAGGTCCCAGTGGAAGCAGCAGAACAAACACAGACAGCATGCCCTGAAGCATGGTGTCATTCACATATACGGTCTGACGGGTGGGAGGGATACACGCAACGCTGCTCTACAACCCTCCCACCCACTGAGTCGTGCTAATGCTAAAAAAAACAATGTTCGATAAACAAGGGGGGGGCTTTGTGTCTAATCACCCTCAGGTAGGCCTTTCATCACTCTGCTCGCCTCTCGTAGAAACACACTCATTATGCACGCACACAACCAACACAAACGGAGGAAACTAAACCCTGAGATGAAGGTGCATTTAAAGAATCCATACAGAAGGGTCACACTGACCGCCTCCTGCTGCGAGCTCTCAAACAAATCCTTCAACATTTGATCCAGAATAAATCTAATCTCGAGAATGCCACGTTTGGGAATTCCCGATTCAGCAGGCGTCCAGCCGTGCGGCAGCCAGAAAAAGATACACGCCTCCTCCTGATGAATGAAGAGGACTAAGCTGGTTCGAGGATGTTTGAGGAGGGTCTAAATGAAAGGTGGCCACGGGTCCTTATGTAAATTCCACAAGGGGTTGACAGGATTATAAGAGGGGCTAACTAGTCCCACCGCTCGAGGCACCTTCGCCCTTCTTAGCCTCTTGCTGGAAAGCGGCACAGATATGCTCCTCTTATTTATTTTCACTGTGGAGAGGCAGAGTGGGGTGGAGGAACAGGAGGAAGCTTTCAACCCAATTATCCGGGGTTACAGTGTGGCACTTTTGTGTGACGCGAATGCAAATGAAAGCAGAAGAAATACACAGAAGCAGAAACAGGTTTCTGTGTCTCCAATGCAGGTCTTCCCTCTCATTTAAAGAGCTCAGGTAATTAAAGGACCCCCCCCACACACACACTCTCAGGCTGTATGGACGCCATGCGCTCCCTTGTGTTTGCTTTACAAATGGAACTCCTGATGTCTGAAAGCATGGGCTGATGTGCACCAGAAACAATACCACTTGTTTGTACTTAATTGTTCCCCTCCATTCATTCCTGATGGCACCCATGGGAACTGGATGGAAACAGGATTTTTTTCCCCCTGTAATCTGATTTAATCTGCAGAGGAAGTTCATGCATCCAAATGCTGCAGAGTACACAAATGATACATGATAACATGAAGAGCATCTTGCAGTTTTGCGTACCGGTTATCAGCAAATAGATGTGAAGGGACTAATTACACTGTTGTCATGGTTACATACATATTCTAATCCCAGTGTTTCCAAACTACATTAATTAATCAGGCTGTTTTGTGGTTAAATACATGCCTTTGTTAGCACTTTTTGCCTAAATTAAGCGTAAATTTAAAAAAAAGTCTGAAAGTGTTACTTTAAAAAACGTATTTAGGCGGTAGTATTCAGGTTTCTATGCTCTGCTTGGCAGAAATTCACTTATCACCGTCGAGTCTGGAACCAATTAACCGCCATAAAAGAGGGAGTATAAGGGATTACTATTGCAGTTAACACGTTACTCAGCATCTTTAGCATCAAATATTGTTAGTAATAACGTTATGAAGTCTAAACAAAATATATTGCTTTTTCGCCTAGAAAAAGCTGAACCAAGACAAAAAACAATAACAATGCAAAACCATTATTTGGAACCAAAACAATGGCTGATCATAGATGCAAAAAAAAAAAAGAAGTCAGAAAAAAAATCCTAAATTAAAAGAAAATTGCAAAGCAAAAAACGGGTTTCCAAGCTATCAAAGTCAAAGCAGTTTATTTTAGACTCCAGTTACCACAATACAGCCTTATAAGATTGTGTTCCCGAGGCACGGTATGCTTTTGTTTCAAAGGAACACATTTACTGGCTGATAAGCAAGTGTGGCATTTGATGTCAGGAAAAGTCAAATCGTGCTCTGCGGCGCCCCTGTCAGCATTCATGCACTGGATCAAGTGACGTGGCGGAGTATAATTGCATTTCTATCCCCATGAAACACTACACTCGCACCAAAAAACACCTCTCGCCTCCCACCGACTTACGGCGCCGCTTATTAATATTTATATATTTTGTTACAGTCGCGCCCTCCCACTGTTGGCAAACGTCAATTGGACTGCAGGCTAAAAAGGAGCCATATCTGAGAAATACTAATCTCCCCGTTTTGCTTCGTGTATTTTTTTTATTTATTTATTTGCGAGTATTTGGCAAATATCAGAGGATTGGGCTGACTTGAATGGTGGTGCAGCAAGTGGGAGCAAATGTGCAGCTCCTCCACTTGGCACGGCATCAAACCCTTGAACTTGAGTACTTGCACTACGGAGCAGTATCAGGGCTTATGAGCGAGGCAGTGTGGTCTCTGCCAAAATAAAAGCCTAAAGTAGACACCCACGCACTGTTACTTAGCGAATCCGATTGACGCAACGGAATCTTCACGTTTGTTGCCCAAAAGGCTTCTTCAGTTGTAAAATTTAAGGTCTGGAGTTTCCCTATTCATGTCCCTAGTGGGTGTGTCCCCGGGGGTGGTCACTACAGGGTTGTTGTTGTGGCCCGGCATGGCTGGTGAACCACCGTACTTGAGCTGGTTTGGCTGCCCGAGGGCCAAACCAACTCCTTAGTGGCCACTCTTCCCTTTAAATAAGGAGATCTTTGAGGGCGAAAACAATCCTCTGTTGAGGAAAGGACTTTCCGATTTTTCACAATTCCTCAAAACGGCGGTCCTCCCTATCCAGATTATCGGACATCAGCCTATGTTGTTGTGTTTGGTCTCTCCGATGTAGGAGTCATTGCACTGTGTCGTGTATTGAAGAAGCAGTTTGAACGATCTTCAACAAACAAGAAAAGTCCAGTTTCGATTTAACGTTTGCGGATCATCGAGGCCTGGATGACTGGGAATCCCACTAATCTGGGAAGACTTTCTGCATTCATTCATTCATTTGCTACCGCTTTTCCTCACGAGGGTCGCGGGGGGTGCTGGAGCCTATCCCAGCTGTCTTCGGGCGAGAGGCGGGGTCCACCCTGGACTGGTCGCCAGCCAATCACAGGGCACATATAGACAAACAACCATTCACACTCACATTCATACCTATGGACAATTTGGAGTGGCCAATTAACCTAGCATGTTTTTGGAATGTGGGAGGAAACCCATGCATGCACGGGAAGAACATGCAAACTCCACACAGAGATGGCCGAGGGTGGAATTGAACCCTGGTCTCCTTGCTGTGATGTCTGCGCGCTAACCACTCGTCCACTGTACCGCCTGTGACTTTCTGCATTCATTGATAATTTTTTTTACATAATTTGTGAAAAAAAAATCTTAGTCTTGGCTGCACGGCGGTCGTGTGGTTAGCGCGCAGACCTCACAGCTAGGAGACCAGGGTTCAATTCCACCCTCGGCCATCTCTGTGTGGATTTTCCGGTTTCCTCCCACATTCCAAAAACATGCTAGGTTAATTGGCGACTCCAAATTGTCCATAGGTATGAATGTGAGTGTGAATGGTTGTTTGTCTATATGTGCCCTGTGATTGGCTGGCCACCAGTCCAGGGTGTACCCCGCCTCTCGCCTGAAGACAGCTGGGATAGGCTCCAGCACCCCCCATGACCATTGTGAGGAAAAGCGGTAGAAAATGAATGAATTCTCTCATATTATTAATAATTCTGAATTTCTGAATTCACAGCCATGCTAACCGATATCTAACCTAACGAAGAAAGATCTACGCCCATATGAGAATACCCAACCAGGCAAAACATTTGGCCCGGTGTGCCCCCTTTTCTTCCCCATGAGTGCGAGTGACAATGCCTGTCAGTAAGACGGGGGGGGCAGCCTTGACTGAGGCCTCCTTCCAGCCCGCATACCAAGATAAGTGCTGACAAACACATTCACCTCCACCATGCTCAAGTTCACCCAGGTTGACTTCACTGACACCTCACCACCACATGTCCGAGGCCTGTTGTGACATTAGCAACACAAAGTGCGAGCCGCGTATGCAAGCTGTGGGGGGTTTGAATCTTGTTTTTGTGTGTAACGCTACAACTGTTTACAGCACAAAAGACCCTGCGTGCTTTTCGAGATATTCTTCCCAGGTCAGGGGCTAAGGAACAGAGAGGGAGATTAGAAGTGCTATAAGCCCGAGGACATAAGCCAAAACACCAGTCGTGCTCTGATTGGAAAATAAACCTCTCAGACACACAAACACACAACATCTAGGCTGGCTGTAAAGGGTAGCTCTGAGCTACGGTATCATTTCACTGGAGTGCTTCTTGCAAAGAGTGCTATTACAATGTCTCCATTTTCAATTCCTCCCCTTGGAGAAGAGACACGGTATATATGTCACAGGACAAAAAAGGCCAGAGTGTTGTCGCTGATGTTTCATACGACTCTTAATGCTGTAGGCAGGGAAAGGGATAATGTTGTACTCCATAATACATCCCTGAAACATGAGAAGATCAATGTGTTTCCTCGTTTGCCCTCCCACTGGCCAAATATAACCTTTGCCCCCCCTCCAACTCATCCAGATGCAGAAATTACCCCCTCAGCAGGTCCACACACACACACACACACACACACACACACACACACACACACACTCCTGCAGCTCAGAGTGAGGCAACAGCTGGAACAATATGGCCGTCTGGCAGCAGACCCCGAGGCTGTGAATGCTCAAGGGTGCCCATGAGTCCAGACTTGACATTAGCGCCGCTCATCACGTGGTCTCTCTGTCTTTGGACCACACCAAAAATTTCAAAAAGATACTTTGGTGCGGTTCGATTTGTGTTCACATTATTTTTGTCCTGGGACCAAAGGCTGTGCAGTAAACAACATATAGTATACATAAAGTATAGATTCCTATTGGGACACGAGTGATTAAACTCAAATAGAACAAGTGGACGAGTGGTTAGCGCACAGGCCACACAGCTAGGACACCCAGGTTTGATTCCCACCTCGGGCATCTCTATGTGGAGTTTGCATGTACTCCGGTTTCCTCCCACATTCCAAAAACATGCTAAGTTAATTGGCCACTCCAAATTGTCCATAGGTATGAATGTATTGGCAAGAATCTGGCGATACGCTACGTATTACGATACTTGGCTCACGATACAATACTGTTAACAAGGCGATATTTTTTTTGTTTTTCTTGTAGTTAAAAAAAACTGAATTACACCAGCAATATGCACTTACTAAACACATTTGTATTCCATTAGAACAGTACACAAACTTTCCTCTGTAAAAACTTAAAAGTGTAGCATTTGGATAAATAAAGCTTTAACATTCAGCTTTAAATTTACAAAAAAAAACAAAAACATAAAAAATAAATAAATTAAATGATGTCTCAAGATCCTGCTCAAATGTTCACATTCTATTAGCTGTGAAAAAATGCATGTATACAGTTCCTGACTTATCCACCATCAGAAGAGTATTTTTGTGGAACAAAGTAACTAACATCAGTAAAAAGTCCTTTTAGGATGCTTGAAATAACCATTATTTAACAAAATAGTCATATCAATTTGAAAAAACAAAATACCCGCAATATCACAGTACTACTTTTGTAGTCTAAAAAAGGACCTTAGCATTGCTTGCTAGCGGCAGGTCCTTATGGTGTCTCGCTAAGTGGACTCGCAGAATAAAGTATTCGGGAAACACGACACATTTTCCAAACGGCATGGCTTTTGTCAATTTCTGCACTTTGTGTAGTGCTACTTTGTGTAGAAATCCAATTGTGTTCAATCTCGTTCAACGTCCTTGCCTAATTGACTACGTAAGTGCTGCCACCTAATCATCGGAGGTTTCAAGTCAAATCGGAAATCAACCTTTGCCGTGTCTGCACTTGAATAAATACCATATACAGTCAATGATAAATGCCTAAAAATATCCATATCATACTTTTTAATATCGATACAGTATTGTGGAACGAAGTTTCTTACACCCCTCGGTGGGAATGGTTGTTTGTCTATATGTGCTCTGTGATTGGCTGGCCACCAGTCCAATGTGTACCCTGAAGACAGCTGGGGTAGGCTCCAGCACGGGCGCGGCCCTCGTGAAGATAAGCGGTAGAAAATGAATGAATGAATTAACTCAAATATTGCAAAAAGCTTCCAAATTATACAGTTTTTCAAGGCTGCCGTTGTCATAGTTACATATATTTATCATTTCTGCATGCTTTTTGCTGTCATTTTAACACTCTCAAGTACTATACCGAACCGCACCATCTCATTCACACCCTACAAACCAGAGTTTGTTTGGACGGAACCAAACACGACAGGATTGAAGGTTTTGCTTCCATTTTCTGAATTCATTATTTTCTGCTGAAGCATCTTCCACCCCCGCCGCCACCCGTCCTTGCTTGTCGCCATCAGTCTGTCTGCTCTGACTGCAGATGCACGCTCTCTATGGACTATGGCCTCAGCACAGATATGATCTCCTTCTCTATCAGAGCCCCCGGGGGATGCTAAATAACACTTTTTGGAGATAAGATGCAGCATATATGAAAAAGAGCCATGACTGCCGCCGATATAGCACAGTAGAGGACAATCAAAGGATGGCGATACAGTGTGAAATGTGCATCTTTTCTACGTATAGGGATGCCTGAGAGGGGTGATGGAGGAGGAGGCGGGGCATATGTGCTTTGGTGAGACATTAGACAACACAATGGCGTGATGAGAGGATGCTTGTTCAAGGTCAAAGTGAAGAGGCGGCGAAGAAGAAAGCGGTTCTGTTTACATGGCTGACCATAAATGCAGAGAAGCAATTATGTCCAAACAACAGCAAGAGAACAAAAGAGCAAAGGCCATCATCATGGTGGTGAATATACAACAAATGTGCAAAAGTCTCAAGCGACCGCTGACTAACTCGTTGCTTTGTTGGTTTTTATAGCAGCAAACAACACAGTTAGCAGATTTAGACTAAAACACAAACTGGTTTCTATGGAAGTTTGTGGAGGCAAAGACAAAGAAAACTGGACTGAATTAATTAATCACTTAGTTGAGATAATATTTCTCTGGGTGTTCTTGTTCTTGCAATTGTTCCTGCTTTTTTTCGATCGCAAATGAGTTGGAGCCAAGTAGCGCACTCCATTTTGACTCAAGTCTCAATTAAAGTCTCAAGTTTAGGCTTTAGTTTTGCTTGGGTATTAGAGATCGTTTTCTAGCAAAGCCATGGGCAGTGGTTCTCCATAGCCCCACCATTCGTTTTTATATTTGCGTGTTCGAAATCCCCATGTAAATAGAGTTGGGCATCATGCATCGATTGGAACCAGTTCTGACATTCGAATTCTCCCGAAACCTTTCATCTTTTTAACTTCTGGTGCCTTCATTCGTTGATTGGGCAGCTACGTTTATGTTCGTTCATTTCAGTGTGCAATGGCAGGTTTACTGCCCCGTTGAATTTTGACTCAAGTCTCAATGTCGCCAAGTAGACTACTTTTTTATCCCACTTTCACTAAGAGTTGGGTCTTGGCTGAGGTCTTAAGTTTAGGCTTTAGTTTTGCTTGGGTATTAGAGATAATATTATAGCATAGCCATGGGCAGTGGTTGTCCATAGACCCACCATTCGTTTTTATATTTGCGTGTTCGAAATCACCATGTAAATAGGGTTAGGCATCGTGCATCGATTAGAACCAGTTCCGACATTCCCGATTCTCCCGGAACCTTTCATCTTTTTAACTTCTGGTGCCTTCATTCGTTGATTGGGCAGCTACGTTTATGTTCGTCCATTTCAGTGTGCAATGGCAGGTTTACTGCCCCGTTGAATTTTGACTCAAGTCTCAATGTCGCCAAGTAGCATACTTTTTTATCCCACTTTCACTAAGAGTTGGGTCTTGGCTGAGGTCTTAAGTTTAGGCTTTAGTTTTGCTTGGGTATTAGAGATCATTTAATAGCATAGCCATGGGCAGTGGTTGTCCATAGCCCCACCATTAGTTTTTATATTTGCGTGTTCGAAATCGCCACGTAAATAGGGTTGGGCATCGGGTTTCGATTGGAACCAGTTCTGACATTCGGATTCTCCCGGAACCTTTCATCTTTTTAACTTCTGGTGCCTTTGTTCGTTGATTGGGCAGCTGCGTTTATGTTCGTCCATTTCAGTGTGCAATGGCAGGTTTACTGCCCCGTTGAATTTTGACTCAAGTCTCAATGTCGCCAAGTAGCGTACTTTTTTATCCCACTTTCACGAAGAGTTGGGTCTTGGCTGAGGTCTTAAATTTAGGCTTTGGTTTTGCTTGGGTATTAGAGATCATTTTAGTGGTTGTCTATAACCCCACCATTAGTTTTTATATTTGCGTGTTCGAAATCGCCATGTAATTTGGGTTGGGCATCGCACATCGATTGGAACCAGTTCTGACATTCGGATTCACCCGAAACCTTTCATCTTTTTAACTTCTGGTGCCTTCATTCGTTGATTGGGCAGCTGCGTTTATGTTCGTCCATTTCAGTGTGCAATGGCAGGTTTACTGCCCCGTTGAATTTTTACTCAAGTCTCAATGTCGCCAAGTAGCGTACTTTTTTATCCCACTTTCACTAACAGTTGGGTCTTGGCTGAGGTCTTAAGTTTAGGCTTTAGTTTTGCTTGGGTATTAGAGATCATTTTAGTGGTTGTCTATAACCCCACCATTAGTTTTTATATTTGCGTGTTCGAAATCGCCATGTAGATAGAGTTGGGCATCACGCATCGATCGGAAGCAGTTCTGACATTCGGATTCTCCCGGAACCTTTCATCTTTTTAACTTCTGGTGCCTTCATTCGTTGATTGGGCAGCTGCGTTTATGTTCGTCCATTTCAGTGTGCAATGGCAGGTTTACTGCCCTGTTTAAGACGCGCTACACCGGACTTTTCACTCCGTTTTTGCCGGGCTACGCCAGACTTCTTTCAACCAATCGGGTAAGCAAAACAATAAAATGATACACAGGTCTAAACGGGTCAAAGAGACGCGTGCGTGGACTCTTTAGAAGCGTCACCTTGGGGGACAGGCTCGTATCTCACCTGCTTCTAATTTGTACAACGAGCCAAAACAAACTTCCCGATTTGAACAGCAGCTCTCCTCAAAGCTCATTTGTCAAACGGCATCTCTAATTTGGCACAGTCAAGCCCTGGGGCCGAACTATAATGGCCGCCAGAGCGCGGTGTTCGATTCTGCTGGACCGTCAAGGAAAGCGGGGGAAAAAAAGCCAAAAAAACTAATGTCGCTCCTGAGAAACAATATAATTAACTCTTAATGAACCTTTCCCCTTCACAGGCCAGAACAATGCTAGAACAAGTACACACACGAACAGTCTAAGCCATGCTTTCTGGTAATGTATAGCTCATTAAAATGTTAGCTAAAAACTCATTAGAATTCACTTGAAGAAGTAATGGCTTCATTACCGTAATGTGCTGAAAAGCAAAGCAAAAAAAAAAAAGAAGAAGAAGAAGAAGGCAGCGACAGCTTTCTAATCACTTAATTGAGTCTCAAATGGAGGTCATTTGCATAATAAATAATGACGTGTCTTATCCTTCCCTTACTAGGCATGCATTCTCACAGGACTTTGTCATTAGCAGGCGCCAAAACGAAACAACAAAATCATTCTAGAGGCTTCTCATTTGGCGCCATTGTTGTTGCTTATGAGTCGGGGGTGATTTAGTTGGCACGTGCCTCCAGTGTGCTGCAACAAGAAGTGGCTGATACTGATGAACAATACGCCGGTGGCTTTTTGTGCCCAATTCGATAACGCCGGGCAATGAGGTTGATGTTGTGCTCCAGTCCAGAGTGGACACTTTACAGCCAGGAGGGGGTGGTAAGACATCGAGGACGGTGAAGATGCACGGGGAGGGTAGTGGTAGTAGTGGCGGCGAAGATAAGGACGAGGATTGACTTCCTGACAGTTTGGGTTTGGATGATTTAGCTGGTGGTTTGTACTTCCTGTACTGAGCAACGTGCAAAGAAGACACAAGGTGTGTCCCAGTCCTCCGTTGAGAAGACAGAACAAGAGTGTCCCATAAACGTTGCCTTTAAATGTGGCCCATTTCCTTTTGGCCAGGGGTCTCAAACATGTGGTCCGCGGGCCGACACTAGTTTGAGGCCTTGATATGAAAGTTTAATGTTAGTGCGGCCCGCGCAAGTTTGATATGGATGCTGTATGGTATCATGTACCCAGAAAAAATTATTACGTTTGATTCATGTTCATGTTAAAGGTTAAATAACTGTTAATAGTTATCCTCCCTATCCGTGTGGAAGTGGTAAGTTTTTGGCTATTTAAGTTCAGTGGAATGTTTTATTAGAGCTTTTCTTGTAGAAAATCGGAACCAAAGCAAAGTTTATTCATTTTTCTGTTTTTAATAAATGTGTTTTTTTTTTTTTGGGAAAACCTGATGCGGCCCAGCCTCACCGACACCCTAGCTCCAGTGGCCCCCAAGTAAATTGAGTTTGAGACCCCTTAGACCCCTTAGATTATACTATGGTTCTGATTTCATTATTTGAGATACAAGCATAAGAAGTTTTTTTCAAATTTTATTTCAATGATGTCATTTACTTGTATTTTGCTGGTTACCACTCTGTCACAGTGACTAGTCAATAAAGTTTTATTTTATTTTGCTTTGCGTTCTTAAAATGGTACAATTTCCTCAAAAACGAGCAATTCTGGAAATATTCAGAGGCCTTGGGCAACCTCTAAATATTGTTTAAAAAATTCAAAATTTTGCACAGTGAGTTTTTATTGATATGCTAACACATTTAGAGGGTGAGAGTTGAACATTTACAAAACACATTTTTGACTCCCCCATATAAGGACCACCCTAACGTAGGTGTAACATTTTAAATGACTCCTTCATTTTGATATATTGTTAATAATCAGCTAATATCCTAAACTGCATCGTAGCATTAGGGTAAAAGCACTACCATGACACCAGCAAACCTCCCCTAAGAAAGTCTGATGTAGATTTTTGTGATGCCTTCAAAGACCTTGTAGTCTGACCCCTCCTGTTAGTTAGCAATGTCGTAGTCGAAACATGATAACAGATCCAACTGGTGTGCTGCCTTGCCTTACAGCACGATGCTTCCTGTCAATGGAACAATCCAGCAACCACGATGCACTTAGGGGATCCTCCGGGTGGTCTCCGGGCGTCATCGGTAGTCAGAGAGTCGGGCCAGAAGTGTCGCTTTGCATTAGTGCTGGCCCTCACATTTGAAACGGCTTCTTGGATACCAGTTCTAAACTCCAAAGCCCGGTTGCACATTTATGACATTTCGGCGCACCACAGGCCTTAGAGAGGGAAATGAAAACCATATTAGCTCACCCCCCTTTTAAGGACTACAATCGTGCATTGTACAATATCTAAGTGTCACTGAGTGCATATATTTAGCATTGCCCACCTCACAAATACATTATATAACGTAGTTTGAGTACTAAATCCCCTGCAGCCTCTATAATCTTTAATGGGCTTTTTTTGAAACATATTTTAAAGCAGCCTATTTGCCGCTGCCTGTTTTATTGTTTTGGTCGGTAATAGGATTGGCAGTAATGAGCAGCAAGCAGTCAGGAGCTTATAAAAATGTGTCATACTACAGTTGTGGGAGCTCGTTAATTAAGCTTTGTGAGCAAATCTTATCTGATCTGAGTGTAAAAGTGATGAACCAAAAAGAAGGGATTGAATATGAACCAAGTACACAATATTTGAAACCGTGGTAATGAGTTACTCCGTATGTTTAATTTGAATTAATCGCAAGTTGACAAGCAAAGAAAAGGTTTAGCAGTTTTGTTTAAACCCAGAACTAATAATAGTATTAATAGAAGTTAGTAATAATAATAATAATAATGATAATGATAATGATAATGATAATGATAATAATAATAAGAAGAATAATAATACTAACTAGAAAATTCCCGCGGAAATTTTGATGGACTGGCCACTTGTGAACCTCGGGCCCGGTGTGCCAACGGCTACCGCGGTAGCACCTAGCAAGAAAGCCTCAAGTACGGAAAAGGTTGATGCAGTCCCATAGTGTCCCCACATCATGCCAAGTGTGTATTTGCCTTTAAACTTGAGTAAATTAGCTAAAATGCTAACATGCTAACGGCTACCGTGCTAACACGTGGCAAAACAGCCTCAGGTCCCGAAAAGTTTGGGGCAGTCCTACAGTGTCCCCACATCATGCCACGTGTGTATTTGCCTTTAGACATGAGTAAATTAGTAAAAATGCTAGCATGCTAACAGTCATCATGCTAGCACGTAGCAAGAGAGTCTCAAGTTTAGAAAGTGCCAAGGTTATCCTATAACATCCCTACATCATGCCATGTGTGTATTTGCCTTTAGACATGAGTAAATTAGCTTAAATGCTAACATGCTAACGGCTACCATGCTAGCAGCTAGCAAGAGGGCCTCAAGTTTAGAAACTGCCAAGGTTGTCCTATAACCTCCCCACATCATGCCATGTGTGTATTTGCCTTTAAACATGAGTAAATTAGCTTAAATGCTAACATGCTAACAGTCATTATGCTGGTACCTAGCAAGAGAGCCTCAAGTTTAGAAAGTGCCAAGGATGTCCTACAACGTCCCTGCATCATGCATGTGTGTATTTGCTTTTAAACATGAGCAAATTAGCTTAAATGCTAACATGCTAACAGTCATCATGCTAGCACCTTATTATTTACAATAATAAATAGGACATAGTAAAGTCTTCTTTTCTCGTAAAGGTGATATACATATAATGACGTTTTTGTCTTATTTTTATGGTCTAGTTTACGTTTTTAGTTGTCAGTTTGCCTTTGTTTTGCTATCGTCTTCGGTATATTGCTAGGGCTAAACTAAGCACACAAGCTAATAGCATCCAGCTAAACAATAACAGCGCATTCAGTGTCTAATGTTTGTTTGTTTGGCATTATACTTTTGGTATTATAGAGGTGATTACGAGCTAATTTCACTCAATCTAAATGTAAAAAATACATCTTTTAACACTATATTTGTGAAGGTGATGTGCGTTTTATCTTTCTTTTTTTTACAGCCCAAGCGAATGGAGGTGTGATATTGGCTGCTGTAAAGTGAGAGGGACGCCAAGCGAGGTACTTATTTCCACATCAATAACAACAGCGCACTTAAAAGATATAGCACGCGGTGCCAAAGTGAACATTTAGCAAAACGTGCATGTCTGCACGGTGAAAACGCAGCATTAAAATGCAGCGCTTGTGTGTGTGTGCCTTGTTTGCCTCCTTGCGCTCATTGTGACAGAGCCCCACCCGTCAGGGATGCGCATTCATGCGTGCGCTGCTGCAGCTGCAGAGCTCGCTGTGCAACACCCTGGCAGCAGACACAAATCTTTAAGAAAAAAAAAAAAAAAGAGTCCTGATGTAAATCAAGTAGAAATGTTGCTTTTCATGTGTGAGGATGCGCAATGAGGGGGCGTTGCTGTTTGAGGTGTAATGATCCAAAAGAGGTGTTCATCACCGACCCCTCCTCCGTGCTCCAAATGGCCCTTCTCGGATCATCTTCCCTTCAATCAATACTGCCTGAGAGGGAAAAATCCAACACCTAAAGATGATTTGTTCTGCGCTGTGACACATTTTCTATAATACTTCACATGTTGCGACTGGAGCAGAACCTTTTGGTGAAGCAGTCATGACATACATGAAACATTAAAGGCCAGTAAGCATAAGCCCGGACTCAGTCGGTGAGCTAAATCACCTTCAGATCAAATGCAAAGACATTTAAAGGCATTTATTGATCAGATTATAGATCTGAACTTGAGAGGAAGGGAAAAAAATTAAACTGTATCCCTGCTCCAAGGTCACATTAAAGTCGGCAATTATTCAGAAATGGTGAAGGTGTTCATGAATTGTGTGTATATGTTTCTGCATATGTTTCATTATATAATAAGAAACACACAACCATTCATGATGTGCTATATATATCACTAAACTGACTATGTTACTATGGTACCCATTATATCATTGGATGCTCATATCACCTCCTACTTCGGTACGAGGTGCATTATTAAAAAAAAAAACAAAACAAACAAAAAAAAACCTTAAACTGTATTATGGAAAGTAGGAAGTGAACAAATGTAGCAGTTACTGATTAAATTAAATTAAATTAAAAACTTTAACTATATTAGGAAAGCAGGAAGTGAACAAATGTAACAGTTACTGATTAAATTAAATTAAATTAAAAACTTTAACTATATTAGGAAAGCAGGAAGTGAACAAATGTAACAGTTACTGATTAAATTAAATTAAATTAAAAACTTTTACTATATTAGGAAAGCAGGAAGTGAACAAATGTAACAGTTACTGATTAAATTAAATTAAATTAAAAACTTTAACTATATTAGGAAAGCAGGAAGTGAACAAATGTAACAGTTACTGATTAAATTAAATTAAATTAAAAACTTTAACTATATTAGGAAAGCAGGAAGTGAACAAATGTAACAGTTACTGATTAAATTAAATTAAATTAAATTAAATTAAAAACTTTAACTATATTAGGAAAGCAGGAAGTGAACAAATGTAACAGTTACTGATTGTAAAAGTACCAGATGGAGGGGTAGGATTTAATAAGCTTTGCTTCTTCCTACTCCTTTTGGACATGTGGAACTGGGAACTGATTATGGGATGCACTCAATTGTAATCTGATGCATGTTCAAATGAAATTAAACCATTACCATTACCAGGAAACAATTTAAATCAGCAAGGGGGTTTGTTATCATTTCAAGCAGTGTTGCAGACAGTAGAAATAACATTTAATGTTAAGCACAAGTTTATGTGCTTCTTCATGTTTTTCTTATTATTCAAGTAATATGAACTACAGACTCATGTAATCTTGTACTGTAAACATTACAGGAGAGTATTTTAAACATACATTTCCCCAGTAAGCTATAGCCTGATTGCTGCACCCAACACTAAATACGTCAAATAAATGGCGCATACTCAGCAAATCACTGTTACATTACGCTCACATACACAAACGATCAATTGGCGTTGCAGTAACAAATTCACTCATGTTTACTACCCGGCTCCACTCAGAGATTTATCTCAGCTGCAGCTCGCCTGGCGTCGTCCCGCGGAGGAGCGCTACATCTTAGACGACTTGGCATGACAGGCCCCAGTCGCTTATTTCACAATCCAATTTGCGTTAATTGTGTTACGGTGGGAGTAATTGCGTTAGATGCATCCGTAATCGTCTCTCTGGCTCGGTGCAGTACCGCACTGTATAACTTTACACCAGCCTTACGTAACGTGGTAATGTAGGGGGAATTTCATTCATCAATGGATAGTCACAGTGGTAATTTGGCGTCCTGGAAAAGCCCGTCCGTCTGTGTTGTGTGCGGGAAATCCATCTTTGTTCTCTTTCTTATACTGTTTTTCCACTATGCTTTTCCATTGCTAGGTTAGCAAAACCGCTGGCATGAATCAGAACGAGGCATGCATCAACAAAGTGGAGACTGTGGAGTTTGATACTGCAGCATCCAGAGTTAAGATACATCAACGGGATGAGGTAGTTTTAGAATTAGCGTTTATGTCATTGATATCTTTGTCACGTTCCGTAAAAATATATTTATTAATGCTATGCAGCAGAATGACGCACTAGCAAGTCCAACTCAAAACATGGCAATGAACCGACAAACAAAGGAACGCGCACCTGAACTAAATAGCAATCACAAATGGAAAACAGGTGCGGGAGAAAATGGAAATCAACAGAAAACAGAAGAGAGTAACAAAGGAAGTGAATACAAAATAAGGGCATGAACTAGGAAGGGAACTACCTAGGAACTAAACGAGCTATCACAAGGGGGTGAAGCTGTTTTCCGGAAACAATGGTATACATCAGGGGTCTCAAACACACGGCCCGCGGGCCAAATGTGGCCCGCAGGATGCTACTTTAGGTCCCCGCCTTGATTTTGTTTAATGTTAGTGCGGCCCGCGCAAGTTTGATATGGATGCTGTATGGTATCATGTACCCAGAAAAAATTATTACGTTTGATTAATGTTCATGTTAAAGGTTAAATAAGTGTTAATAGTTATCCTCCCTATCCGTGTGGAAGTGGTAAGTTTTTGGCTATTTAAGTTGAAAGGAAATAACTTGAAGGCTACCGTTTAGGTCGCTAGCTCTCTCGTTTGCGAGTTAGCATGTGTCTCAAGACCCTGCAGTTGCGCAATATGTTGTAAATAAAAAGAGTATAAATGTGACTATAGTCGTGTTTTGTCATGTCTACAGGGCTCTAATAATGCTTTGTTCATTTTAATCTGAAAAAAATAATTTGTCTATCCACCAACTATATGTGGTTTCTTAAGTTTTTATTATTTGTTGTTTTATTATTATTATTATATTTATTTATTACTGATTGATTGATTTTCTTTATTCTTGATTTGTTTATTTATTTTTCATCTTATTTTGTGTAGAAAAATAAAAATTAAGATATTTGAGAACAGTGGAATGTTTTATCAGAGCTTTTATTGTAGAAAATCGGAACCAAAACAAAGTTTATTTATTTTTCTGTTTTTAATAAATGGTTTTTTTTGGACAACCTGATGCGGCCCAGCCTCACCCAGACCCTAGCTCCAGTGGCCCCCAAGTAAATTGAGTTTGAGACCCCTGGTATACATGGAAAGGAATATGCGTTGCATTTGCCAGTGAGAAAGTACCACTAGCAAGTAGTATTACTGTGCAATAGAAGAGAGGCAATATACGCCCTTCACAACCAGTACCCCTCACAGCCAACACATCAAAAAAATAGAATAATCGGCATTTTTATATACGGCAAACTTGTCCAATTGTGTTACACGAGCCTGGGCTGTTTCTTCTCGGAGAGGTTAATCTTTTAGGCAAAGGAACAAAGTTAATGAGGCAACTCGTAATTTGCGGCTCTACACGGCAGAGTTGTGTCAACAGTATCGACTGCACTGCAGACGGGATGAGATATATCTTTGGAGGGCACCCATGACCTACATACATAGCAAGGACGAGACAGTGGATCCCCCAGCAGTGCGGTGCGGTGCGGTGCAGTGCGGTGCAGTGCAGCCATCCCACAGCTCTCCAGGGCACACGTTCTGCAGCAAACACTGAAGCCATCATTTCCATGCGTGTATGTGCGAGTATTTCTACTTGCAACGCATGCACTGTCCTTTATCTTTACCGTCTTTCATATATCACACACACACACACATGTACTCAAGCTTATATGATTATCAATAGCTGCCACGAAGCTAACAATCAATAGCCATTCCAACTGACAATTAGCAAATAACTCAACGTGCAGCGACCAGTGAGCCAGAATCAAGAAAGCGAGGATGCTCTAAAACAGGGGTCTCAAATTCAATTTACTTGGGGGCCACTGGAGCTAGGGTCTGGGTGAGACTGGGCCGCATCAGGTTTTCCAAAAAAAAAAAAAAAACACACATTTATTAAAAACAGAAAAATATACAAACTTTTTCAGTGCTTTGGTTCTGATTTTTTTTTACAATAAAAGCTCTGATAAAACATTCCACTGTTCTCAAATATCTTAATTTTTATTTTTCTGCACAAAATAAGATGAAAAATAAATAAACAAATCAAGAATAAAGAAAATCAATCAGTAATAAATAAATATAATAATAATAATAAAACGGCAAATCATAAAAACTTAAGAAACCACATATAGTTGGTGGGTAGACAAATGATTTTTTTCATATTAAAATGAACAAAGCATTATTAGAGCCCTGTATACATGACAAAACACGACTATAGTCACATTTATACTCTTTATTTACAACATATTGCGCAACTGCAGGGTCTTGAGACACATGCTAACTCGCAAACTAGAGAGCTAGCGACCTAAACGGTAGCCTCCAAGTTATTTCCTTTCAACTTAAAAAGCCAAAAACTTACCACTTCCACACGGATAGGGAGGATAACTATTAACAGTTATTTAACCTTTAACATGAACATGAATCAAACATAATAATTTTTTCTGGGTACATGATACTATACAGCATCCATATCTAACATTAACATTTCATATCAAGGGGGGGGGGGCTCAAACTAGTGTCCTGCGGGCCACATTTGGCCCGCGGGCTGCGTGTTTGAGACCCCTGCTCTAAAAGATGCTGTATGATGTACGTTTGTCGACCACATGAGAGAACATATAGAGGATTAAGTGTCTTTTTGTGTGTGCACATATACAGTCATAATTAAGGATTCCGCCTTCATGTGCACACATTGACATTGAACATCCGACGAGGAGTCTTGCTGAGTCTGTGCTTTTTGGAAGCGGCTCTTCATTATCGTTTTCTCATTATCGTTATTTAATTTGGTGAGTGTACTGAGATAGTGTACGCTACAGATTAATCAATACTAATTGGTTGCTCTTGTAAATTACTTTGGACCGCTGTTTAAAATTCAAATATCATGTTTTTCCAACATAAAAACAATCAGAATCACGCTAATAAATTACAATGTTTATTTTTAGATATAATATACAGAACCTTGGTTAGAGTAATTAATCTGTTCCGACTCTAACTAAATCAATTCACCCCATAAATCATATATAAATCTGATTAATCTGTTACAGAAAAACACAAATGTTCACATAAAACTTTCTATTATAATTTTACATGCAGAAAACCCTTCAGATGCATATAAATGACCTTTTTAGGACTCTTATAATAATACTATGGGGTCTTATTCCATAAGCAGCAATCACTGCTCACATTTTGCAGAGTTGTCAGCTGGCAGTCCAAAAAACACAATGTTTAAAAAATTGTTTAAAAGATTACAATTGAGTGCATCCCATAATCAGTTCCCAGTTCCACATGTCCAAAAGGAGTAGGAAGAAGCAAAGCTTATTAAATCCTACCCCTACATCTGGTACTTTTAAAATCAGTAACTGTTACATTTGTTCACTTCCTGCTTTCCTAATATAGTTAATGTTTTTAATTTAATTTAATTTAATTTAATTTAATTTAATTTAATTTAATTTAATTTAATTTAATTTAATTTTATTTAATTTTATTTAATTTTATTTAATTTTATTTAATTTTATTTAATTTTATTTAATTTTATTTAATTTTATTTAATTTTATTTAATTTTATTTAATTTTATTTTATTTTATTTTGCTACCAAAGAAATAGTCAATGATCACACATTTTTTACATGGTATTCAAAAAAAGCATGTAAAGCAGATGAGAGAGAGCGATATCAATGCAGCTGTTCCAGTATTTTTCCCATGAGTCATATCTAAGTGTTGTGCAACTCTTATTGTGCTGTGTGAGTGTGTTTGTCGAGAAGGCCTTCTATGAACTGTGTAGTAGTAGCATTTAACATTAACATGAAGGTTTAGTGATAAAAATTAAAGTTATTATAAACACTATAAAAGTCACATAAAAAAATCAAATGGAAATATACCAAATATTATTTTTATTGAACGTCATTCAGTCTTACATACGCGCTCTAAATGTCCATGGCGAGGGTATTTCTTCAGGTTACCCCCACTGACACTCTACTGTGGTAATGGCATTCTCCTGGTGATGTGAACTGTTTATTATTGTCATTATTATCCTTATTATCATTATTATTATTGCTACTGAATTGTCATCACAAATGGCCACTCACCTCTTAAGGCTACAACGAAGCTCTTTATTACTACATTACATTGTCTGTGAACTATACATTACACTTATATCTGAAAATGATAATGTCTACCCCGAGGGGGAGTAAAACATAAACGACTACGTCCATGTCAAGCAATCCGTTCACTGGCGGAGACAATTCCATCAAGGGCCGGATCAAAAGGTAACCGTTCTTGCCATTTTGGACTGAAGGCACAATTTTTCTCTGATTAATTCCGGGTCCTCGAAAGGTCACCGTGATACAGTGACATTTCAAATCGTCATGCCTAACCCTGGAGAGCGGGACACCGGGGAGCCATTAAAGGGGACTCCGGTGTTTGCCGTGGACATTTAGTCGCCACTCCAGCCGCTGCGGGAATCCCAACATTGTACACGAACACATCAGAGAGAGGGGTGGCTGACACACATGTGCGCACACATACATACGAGGACTACGTCCCTATGTACGTGATCATCCCCCTACTGATGTCGGAACAGAGAAACAAGCAGACTTTGCCCCTTGGGTAATGAGAGAGCATTGTGAGGCTATGCTGGCTGTGAAACCCAATTAGTGCATGCGGTTTTATCACTTCTCTCTGTTGGAGACACCTACGTAATCTAAAAAGATCCGATACAAGCGCTGGATGAACAATACAAAAGATAAGACGGCCGCGGCGTATTGCACCAGGATTCTTCCGGATTTTCACATGCATTCTAATTCTAATGGTGCATTCACACTCATCATGCTTCCGGGAAAAAATATATATATATATATATATTTAGTGTATTTGCTCTGCTTATATAGGTTAGTATAGCCAAGTGTAAACATGGACTAGTGTTAAAATTAAAGCACAAAGCATGTAGACATTACAAATATGGAAGAGAAAATGTATTTGATGTGTTTTTCTCTTTCCGAATGACCTTTCCCAAAGCAATGGTATACATGGAAAGGAATATTCCAATCGCGTGTCTACATGCGCCGCTATAATCAACCAGAATAGTCAATGGGGCATGCCCAGTAAAACGTAAACACCAACATCCAACCAACATGCTAGGTTAATTGGTGACTCCAAATTGTCCATAGGTATGAATGTGAGTGTGAATGGTTGTTTGTCTATATATGCCCCTTGATTGGCTGGCGACTAGTGTACCTTGCCTCTCGCCCGAAGACAGCTGGGATAGGCTCCAGCACCCCCCGCAACCCTCGTGAGGAAAAGCGGTAGAAAATGAATGAATGAATAAAAAACAAAACATTTTCCAAATAATGTAAAACATCCAGTAGCCAGTTTTTCTCTTTCCGAATGGAATCTTTCCGAATGACCTTTCCGAAAGCAATGGTATACATGGAAAGGAATATTCCAATCGCGTGTCTACATGCAGCGCTATAATCAACCAGAATAGTCAATGGGGCATGCCCAGTAAAACGTAAACACCAACATCCAACCAACATGCTAGGTTAATTAGTGACTCCAAATTGTCCATAGGTATGAATGTGAGTGTGAATGGTTGTTTGTCTATATGTGCCCTGTGATTGGCTGCCGACCAGTCCGGGGTGTACTAGCACCCCCCGCAACCCTCGTGAGGAAAAGCGGTAGAAAATGAATGAATGAATAAAAAACTAAACATTTGCCAAATAATGTAAAACATTATAAACAGTAGCCACGTTTACATGAGGAGTTTTTCTCTTTCCGAATGACCTTTCCGAAAGCAATGGTATACATGGAAAGGAATATTCCAATCGCGTGTCTACATGCGGCGCTATAATCAACCAGAATAGTCAATGGGGCATGCCCAGTAAAACGTAAACACCAACATCACGTGATACCGACTTCCTCGAGTTTTTCTTCCACTTGTTGGAATAACTCCATATTGCCATTTTTTCCTTCGTCCAGTCTTGAAATTTAGTTTGAATCAAAAACAAACTTTCCTTAGCAGTCCAGTGCCGATTGCTCGCCTCCATTTTTTTTTTAATCGAAGAACGTCTGGAGCTGCGTGTTACGTCATATCTCAGCATTCGCTGAAAGAACGCACCCGGGAACAGGAAAAGATAAAGTTCAATCTTGCTAATATTTTATAATTAAAGTTGGCACATGTTTTGTATCGATTTTCTTTTTTAATAAAAGTGGACTTGTGAATGGCGTATAGAAGGGTTTAGATTCTGTTCCACAGATGGCGCTAATGCACACGAAAGCTGCTTGCCAACCGCCAATAAACAACAGAAGAAGAAAAACAACTTTCCGATCGAGTGGGTACAAGATACCTCAATCGGATTTGGGAAAGGAATATTCCACCCCTCTGAATCCCATTATATATTCATTCGGATTGGCACTTTTCCTTCGGAATGAGGTGTATACAAAGGTTACATTCTTTCCGTTTGAGCAAATAAATCGAATGCAATTGGGATATTTGGGTCCATGTATACGTGGCTAATGTTTAAAAGTATATTTTAGAATCATTAAAAAGTATAATAATAATAACCAACCTAGACCTAGCAGACTATTTGGGTTTTGAATACAGATGTCCCTCGGTTGTCATGGCTAATTGACCCCACTGTGATACGTACATTTCCAAAATTTCCTCAAAATTAGCCATTTTCTATACTTGGAAATGCTCAATTTAGGCATTAATATGACATTGGACATTAAATATGCATATGTCTGACTAATACCAGGCCACAGTCAACCGCATAATCAAACCTCATAATCATAATAAAGTAAATGTAATTCGATAGTGCAAGTGCAGAGTAACATTGTGGTCAATGTTCATGTGGTCATCACTGATAGGACTTCCTGACATGCTTAATGATCATCATGCAGCAATGTCAGCCATCTATTTCTGCATCTCCTGTGCAACTGCTTCCTGTTTATGAACGCCTCACACCTGAATTTTCCTCCCTTGAAATAACCGCAGCAGGAAGAGAGAAAGCGAAAAAGCAGGAAAAGCCTTATCTTTGCCTTCAAAGAGCAGAGCGGGCGCGTGTGCGTCGCTATTGCAGCCGTCACGCTGAGCGCAAGCTAGCTTCTGCTTCGCCACAAGGCGTCAAAGGCGCCGGCTTCTGTATTTATGCACCGCATCACTCCTGGCTCTTTGATGGTGCCGATTGCTGTCAAGACACCGAGGCGCTCCCTTGAATATTCTGAAATGCTTGGAATATCAGCATGGCAAACTAGGGATGTGTTGGTGTGACAATTCTAGCGATATATCGATTTTGGATATGGAATCATGAGGATTTGATCGAGTGAACATCTTGCTTGATCTTTAAGCAGCGATCCGAATGTGGCAATAGAGAACCTATGTGCTCGACCGAATGCTATCATGTCACCATGCATCACATTTTGGAAATAAAGTTTTCTTGCATTTTATTAGTCATTTCTACCATCTAAGGCAGGGGTCTCAAACACGTGGCCCGCGGGCCAAATGTGGTCCACATGACACTAGTTTGAGGCCCCCGCCTTGATATGAAAGTTTAATGTTAGTGCGGCCCGCGCAAGTTTGATATGGATGCTGTATGGTATCATGTACCCAGAAAAAATTATTACGTTTGATTCATATTCATGTTAAAGGTTAAATAACTGTTAATAGTTATCCTCCCTATCCGTGTGGAAGTGGTAAGTTTTTGGCTATTTAAGTTGAAAGGAAATAACTTGAAGGCTACCGTTTAGGTGGCTAGCTCTCTAGTTTGCGAGTTAGCATGTGTCTCGAGACCCTGCAGTTGCGCAATATGTTGTAAATAAAAAGAGTATAAATGTGACTATAGTCGTGTTTTGTCATGTCTACAGGGCTCTAATAATGCTTTGTTCATTTTAATATGAAAAAAATAATTTGTCTACCCACCAACTATATGTGGTTTCTTAAGTTTTTATTATTTGCTTTTATTATTATTATTTTTATTATTATTATTATTATTAGATTTTTTATTCTTATTATATTATTATATTTATTTATTACTGATTGATTGATTTTCTTTATTCTTGATTTGTTTATTTATTTTCCATCTTATTTTGTGCAGAAAAATAAAAATAATAAAAACTAAAAAAAACCTGATGTGGCCCAGCCTTGCCCAGACCCTAGCTCCAGTGGCCCCCAGTATAAATTGAGTTTGAGACCCCTGATCTAAGGAGACCAGGGTTCACTTCCACCCTCGGCCATCTCTGTGTGGAGTTTGCATGTTCTCCCCGTGCATGCGTGAGTTTTCTCCGGGTACTCCGGTTTCCTCCCACATTCCAAAAACACAAATTGCATCATACGTCCAAATATTTAACGATTCATTATTCCGATGAAGCCCGCATGTGTGTGACACTGATTGATACTATTTGATTAGCATAGACGAGCTGATCATTTTCAATTTCCATTATTGACTATCAGACGCAATCTTAGAGGCTTTCCTTCAGATATTATTGACGTCAGCGCTCAATGGGAGCCGAGCGCTAAGAAGACAAAGAGGAAGTGGAGTATTTCGTTATTCCGCCTTGAGCCATGAATACCTAACTGGTGGCCAGCACATGTTTCCAAACTCCAAAAGAGGGTTTAAAATAGTTCAGGAATGACCATACTTCTATGACTTTGAATGCATCTCGGTTGAGCCTTCTTGCACACGTGGTCGACATGGGGGTGAGGGACGGGGGAGAAATAAGAGTGAAAACATCACAGGGAGCCTCTGTTGAAGCAGCAGAAAGGTGACGTGAGCACTATGCCGAGGGAAGCGACCCTTGACCTCGCCACCGACTCGCACTTAGTGTTCTCCCCGCAGGAGTCTGATCTATTGTTGCATCAACATGCACAAAAAAAACAAACAAAACCACGTCTAAACGGCTAAAACCCTGTCATTAACGCAGATAATTTCATGGTCTTGGTTCTACACTATAAAGCCTGATTGAAGTCGATCAACTAAAAAAAAAAAAAAAAAAAAAAAAAAAATCACTGTTTAAAATTGCTAGCTAGTGATTACCATAATCACTTCATGGTTGGCAATACTTTGTAAATGCGTGCGCCATTAATGCCAGCAATTACACGGGTTAAATGCAGCCGGGGTGACAGAAGCATTAATCCAAAAGGGCGTAAGTCTTCGTTGTTGAAAAAAGTTGCATCCAAGCAGCTCAGGATGGAAATTAAAAAAAAAAAAATTTTTTATAGTAAAAAAGAGAATGGGCTGGCAAAGTAAGCCTGTCCAGATGCTGATGCTTTCATTTGTTTGGATATAGACTACATTACATACGAATCAAACTATGGAATGGATTGAGTAAGGAAGTCAAACAATGCGAACAAAACGATGAGCCAATTCAAGAAACAATAAAAATTTAAAAATTAAAAAAAAAAAAAAAAAAACCCTTAAACTGCATTATGGAAAGCAGGAAGTGAACAAATGTAACAGTTACTGATTGTAAAAGTACCAGATGGAGGTGTAGGATTTAATAATCTTTGCTTCTTTCTACTCCTTTTGGACATGTGGAACTGGGAACTGATTATGGGATGCACTCAATTGGTCATGTTAGCACAAACCATTATACTTGTTTTTATCCTGACTGGAATATGTGTTTACACCATTATGAGCCGTTATGTTGTGACGCTATTTATGTCGGGCCATCCCGCCTACACAACATATGGTGGAACTGCAAGCTGAATCAGGCTTTACCAAGAAATATCGTTATTCCGATTGCTATTCATTGGCAGGTTTCACTGCATTCGGATGCTGTATTCACATAACTAATGAAGCTGCGAGTAGGGGTGTCCTAATTTCTTCACAACTCTACGTATTTGTGTATTCCATATCTTGTTCTACTCTTGATCAATCTGTAACTACTGTTTTTATACGCTCCCATTTTTTTTTGCATGATTTCATTCTTGTCAAAATTTTGACTTGGTTTTCATATACTGCCTTGGTTTGTGTACAATTTTGCACTATTATTCCACAAAATCAAAATCATTTAGTGTAACTGCTAAATAAGAGTGGATGACAAACGCTATTGAATAACAAGACCAACAGACTTGGTCTTGGTTTACATTCTTTTGGTGTGGGTCGGTCCTGACCCCCTAAGAGTCTTGGTCTCAATTTATGCGGTCTTGACCGGCAGTTCCCAACCCCAAACATTTTACAAATTTCCCCACTGAGGGACGAATAAAGGCATATCTTAATCTTAACATCTGGCCAGGATGTACAGGAATTATTCATCTATTTGTTATTTACAATTATTTTGCATTGATTTCTGCATGTAGAACTATAATTGTAAGCTCCAGAAAATCCACCCATTCGTTTTCTATGCCGCTTATCCCCATTGGGGTCACAGGAGTATGCTGGAGCCTATCCCAGCCGACTTAAGGCAAAAGAGTAATGGACCCTGGACTGGTGGCCAGCCAATCACAGGGCACATATAGACAAACAACCATTCACACTCACATTCATACCTATGGACAATTTGGAGTCGCTAATTAACCTAGCATGTTTTTGGTTAGAGGAGTTCCACAAAATGTATTGTTTATTAATATTGATTAATATTCAAGGCAATATGGAGTTATTCCAACAAGTGAAAGAAAAACTCAAGGAAGTCGGTATCACATGATGTTGGTGTTTACACTTTACTGGGCATGCCCCATTGACTATTCTGGTTGATTATATCGCCGCATGTCGACACGCGATTGGAATATTCCTTTCCATGTATACCATTGCTTTGGGAAAGGTCATTTGGAAAAGAAAAACTCATGTAAACGTGGCTATTGTGGCTTTTGTTGCAAATCCTACCACTATGGACTCTTTGAAAAGTAACGGTTGCCAAGACATGGCACCTCACTCTCCCATGAGCCCTCACTTCACTGTCAGGGCCGACACCTTCATTAATAGTGGCTGCTCGTGCTAAGACTTAAATGAACACGCGGGCTATCAATTAGCAAGGTCAGTCTTGGACTACTTAGTTTGGAATACCGTGCGGTGATGAGTTGTGGAAGAAGGAATTGAAAAAAATGATCGACAATTTTTTGTTTAGGCTAGAAAAAAAGTTGCTGTTCGTCATCTGGCAGGGATATGTTTCATTAATTTTTGTCTTCTTTACCCATAAAATTGACGAGCGCTTAAGTGGGTATGAACTCCCACATTATCACGGATGCTGCCATCGTTTCCCGCACGTGTCGCAGGATGATCACGTTTACCTTTCAGCGAACGGACTACAGTCGCTCCATGGATTTATACATTATCTCACGTATCCATCTCCCACCGTCCATCCATCTAGCCTGCTTTCCTGATGAGTTAATTTCCCTCCCATTGTCTTGTTGTCTGAGCGACCCTGACGACCGGCTATATCCTCCTAACAGGATCCTCTCTCACCGGCGCGATTGATCGGTCCGCAGCACCCTGTCAGACACGATCAATACATCATTCCTTCAGTAACAAGGGCCCGCACTCTTGCATGCCGCCCCTTCCTTCCCCACATCGTGTTACCCCCCACCGTATCTTATTATGATTTCTGGCTGCGGATCGATGCGGAAAAACAGGCCCACTGTAAAGCACACCACAATTAGAGTGGCGGCTAATCTTCTTGTTGACTCCGTCTGAATCCCTTGCATCCAGCAAATCAAACGCAAATGATAATGAAATCGAATGGGATTCTCTGGAACAAAACCACTTAAACAACGAACACTGTTATATTGAGGTATATGTCCAGGTCAATATGTTATATTAATATATACTTAACAAGCATGGAGATTATGGGAGCAATAACATTGACACTTGTCATGTTTCATTCATTCATTCATTTTCTACCGCTTTTCCTCACGAGGGTCGCGGGGGGTGCTGGAGCCTATCCCAGCTGTCTTCGGGCGTAAGGCGGGGTACACCCTAGACTGGTCCCCAGCCAATCACAGGGCACATATAGACAAACAACCATTCACACTCACATTCATACCTATGGACAATTTGGAGTCGCTAATTAACCTAGCATGTTTTTGGAATGTGGGAGGAAACCGGAGTACCCGGAGAAAACCCACGCATGCACGGGGAGAACATGCAAACTCCACACAGAGATGCCCGAGGGTGGAATTGAACCCTGGTCTCCTAGCTGTGAGGTCTGTGCGCTAACCCCTAGACCACCTAGACCACCGCCCCACTTGTCATGTTTAGTTTGGTTAAAATGAGTATTTGCTGTCATGCGTTTGCTCTCCGTCAACAGTGAATGTGATCGTTCGAACGCTAGCGTGCACCAAAAAAGCACAGCGAGAACACTTCCGAGATCGAAGTCTCTGTCATGCGGTTCGGTTTACTTGAGGTCAGATGGAAATGGCGCACAAACCAAAGACACAACCCATTGTTATAATGACCGCACATCACAAATATTTGGAAGCGTTGTCTCATTGCTATGCCCGACTCTTCTATTTGTGGCACTTTTTGAAAGTATGTTTTAGAAGCTTTTCAAGAATATAAAAATAAACTAAGTCTAGGAACAGGCTTACGGGCAGACCAAGGACACGCTGAAAGGGATTAAGTCCCACAGTTGGACTGGGAATCCTTCTAGCCCCCGCAAACCCGGGCTCTGATAAGCGGAAGAAAATGGATGGATGGAAAAAGTTTTGGAATATTTGAGTTACGTCACCTAATATGTCAAGAAAGCCTCGGCAGCCACATCCTTACTTAGTGCTATATATAGTGTATATGTATCACTATATTGACAGGTACTATGGTACTTATTATGTCATTGGATGCTCATATCACCTCCTACTTCGGTACGAGGTGCATTATTAAAAAAACAAAACGAAAAAAATACCTTAAACTATATTAGGAAAGCAGGAAGTGAACAAATGTGACAGTTACTGATTGTAAAAGTACCAGATGGAGGGGTAGGATTTAATAAGCTTTGCTTCTTCCTACTCCTTTTGGACATGTGGAACCGGGAACTTATTATGGGATGCACTCAATTGTAATCTGATGCATGTCCAAATTACCATTACCATTACCATTACTTGATGCATATGAGCTTTACGGTGGAGCATTTGGTCCTATGAAACAATACCAGTGTAAGCAAATCGGGATTGTAGATCACAAAACAAATTGCAATGAAATTCTGATTTGATGGGTGTAATTTTGCGATGGGAGCACCCAAAAAACAAATTGTTGCAATGATTCTAACAGATTCATGTTTCTTTTTCATGATTCAAAACGAAATGGAAACCATTTCTGCAATGTCATCACATTAGCATTTGGTTCATGAAGATCCCAAAATAGACACAGTGTTAATTTGATCATTGAATTATAGCTTTACCATGCCTGTGTACGAGGAGAAAGTATGTCTGCGACACGGAGGAAAGCAGAAATGTGGAAGCGAATGGGCAATTAGCACATGGGGCCCCCCCGGCTCACTGTGAAGTCCAGCCTTTTTGAAGAAAAAGAGCTCGGACCGATTGGTGGCCCATCTGATGTGTGTTTGCGAGTCTTTCAAGAGAGCGGGAGCCGCTAACGAGACCTCATCTATTACCATTTGAGCTGTAATTAGCGGCAGTGGTGGCGGCGGAATGGAGCAGGGCCAAGCAGGAGTGGCGCAATATGGGCCCCCACTGGGTGGTGGAGGATGAAGTGAATGGGCGGAAGCAGAATGGGGGTTGAGACACACAACCAGACGCAGAGTCACCACGATGAAGCAAGCTGGCACAGCAGCTTCCTTTGTTCAAGAAGCAAGAAAGAACCCCCCCCCAAAAAAAAACATATGTTTCTGGGACCATTTTATTTACCAAAGAGCTTCTGTTATGCGTCAAAGCAAAGACGGCTTCAAACAACCTTAAGGAGTTAAAATCACTCTGTGTCCTTCAGAAGACAAGTGGCACAGAAAACGAATAGATCATTTTTGCATAGACTCTGGCGTGACAGATCAACCAAGACTCAAGTCATCGCCAATCTTTACCTCGGGTCATTCTGGGGCCAGGTCTGGTGCGCCTCTTTCTTTTGCCCCCGCTAAACTGTTTTAGCTGACCTTTCATCCCCAGAGGTGGAGTTCCCTTGGCCCCTGGGTGTCAGGAAGGGCTGCACGGGTCACGACTGTTTGCGTTGAACATCAAGGGTGATTTAGTGGCTGGTAATGAGCCGTTAATCTTCATCCAGACTCCCCATGTTGCAAACTATTTCAACTGGAGGTTTCTAGATAAAGCTGGGTGGCCGGGGAGTTATACGCTTGCATGACGTAAACTTACTGACAGGTGGTGAAAACCAAAACACGGACCTCGTGTAGTCACTTCAGCTCTCCGGGGGATCATGGTGGGAAGTGGAGTGGGAAGTGAAGCAGAGGTACTCAACTGAGACAACAGTTTGGACCCACTCGGGCGCCTGAACATCGGCAACAGCTGCCGGCACCGCTATGCAACACCGGGACAGTGAATCAATGGAGCCTGGAGGGCTTTCCACTCGGATACCAAATACCAAGGTCTCTCCACACGTGCTCAATTACCAGTTGACGTTTATGAGCAAATGAAGGTGTCCAAATGTGCAAGGACAACCAGACCTTGTGTACATATGAAGATCAGATAAATAGGAGAGAAATAAACGAGGGAAAATTGAGGTCTGGCTTGTAAGAATCAACAGTAGACTCATAAATGCGAGGCGAGGTATACGTCCCCGTGTGAGTGCACAAACGCAGTAAAACGGCCATTCGGGTATAAAAAGAAAAGCAATATTCTAACAGGCCATATAAATTAGAGGTATGGTAAAACAATAAAAAGGTAAACAAACAATAAAAGCTGAAGGGGAAAAGGCTTTTAAAACATTTAAGAGGGAGATGCCGCTGGATGACCCCCTAATGGCAGAGGTGCAGTCATGGGGGTTATAAATGCTTGACAAAATAAGGGGAGGGGTGACCGCCGGTTGAAGGGCACTGTAGGGAACAGCTAACAGTCTTTGTGTCAACTTTAGCATCTTGATTGAATACTGACTATTTAAAGTTTTGTTGTTATAGGGTGCATTGTGCTATTGATTGATGAACATTACTTTATCGTACAGCACCACTGGTAAAAAATAGCTAAATGGTCATGTTTCCAATTTCCTGAAGCCACGTTTACATGAGGAGTTTTTCTCTTTCCTAATGACCTTTCCGAAAGCAATGGTATACATGGAAAGGAATATTCCAATCGTGTGTCTACATGCGTCGCTATAATCAACCAGAATAGTCAATGGGGCATGCCCAGTAAAACGTAAACATCAACATCACGTGATATCGACTTCCTCGAGTTTTTCTTCCACTTGTTGGAATAACTCCGTATTGCCAGTTTTTCCTTCGTCCAGTTTTGAAATTTAGTTTGAATCAAAAACAAACTTGTGCCGATTGCCCGCCTCCATTTTTTTTAATCGAAAAACGCCTGGAGCTACGTGTTACGTCATATCTCAGCATTCGTTCAATCTTGCTAATATTTTATAATTAAGCTCGGCACATGTTTTATATAGATATGTATTTTCTTTTTGAATAAAAGTGGACTTGTGAATGGCGTATAGAAGGGTTTAGATTCTGTTCCACAGATGGCGCTAATGCACACCAAAGCTACTTGCCAACCGCCAATAAACAACAGAAGAAGAAAAACGCAACCTGACAACTTTCCGTTTGAGCGGGTACAAGATACCTCAATCGGATTGGGGAAAGGAATATTCCACCCCTGGGAATCCCTTTATATATTCATTCGGATTGGTACTTTTCTTTCGGAATGAGGTGTATACAAAGGTTACATTCTTTCCGTTTGCGCAAATAACCTGAATGGAATTGGAATATTTGGGTCCATGTATACATGGCTATTGTTCACTTTGTTCACTTCCTGTGCTCGTGGTAACAGTTTGTATAGGGAAAAAAAGAAAAGAATGCCCAATGATAGAGTTAGTTCAATTTTGTAGCGAGAAAGCAATATATGCAATATCAAATATTAATATTATAGTGCTACATGACAATTGAAATATTGTGATAGCATGTACGCCTTGTAAAGAAACGTTTTCCCTTTTTATAAAAAAAAAAAAAATCTGAGAACTATATTTAGTTACAGCACTGGATTCAAGCATCAAAGAGGAAGACTGACTGAATGAAAGTCGATAGCAACTGACCGTCCCTCGAAAAAACGAAAGTTCCGTTTGCATATAAGTGAAAGTTACAAAGGGACCTGCTATGCTAATTTTTCGACCCTTTGTATTGAGTTGTGGACTCCTACGGAGCAGCTACACATAATAACCTGCATAGAAAACCTTGTAGATCTTCCAGAATCTGCACCTATTCCAGCTGTATTTCCTTGGATATGTGCTTCCGGCAAAAACGGTCTGTTTTAATTATACCACGCCTTCTGGAACCCAGAGTTTTGAGCCATGCCACTCACTTCCAAATGCGCAAACTCAGTTATCTGAAACTTAACATGAGAATACAACATTTTAACTACATTTATAGTCATAAAAGTGGGAAAAGCATCAGAGGTCCCCTTTAGGCTTTAATCTATTGTGTCTGCCTATTTGCTCAGTATTAGTTCATCAGTCATATGTGAGTGTTGTGCTAAGTGGACTCGCAGAATAAAGTATTCGGGAAACACGACACATTTTACAAACGGCCTGGGTTTTGTCCATTTCTGCACTTTGTGTAGTGCTACTTTGTGTAGAAATCCAATTGTGTGAGGACGTTTCACTCGTCAATGTCGTTCAACGTCCTTGCCTAATTGACTTACGTAACGAATTACGTGAGTGCTGCCACCTAACCATCGGAGGTTTCGATTCAAATCAGAAATCAACTTAATAGATACCATATACAGTCTATGATAAATGCCTAAAAATATCCATATCATACTTATATCGATACAGTATCGTGGAACGAAGTATCGTGATATATCGCCAAAACAATATATTCTTACACCCCTAGGTTTGTCTATATGTGCTCTGTGATTGGCCGGCCACCAGTCCAGTGTGTACCCTGAAGACAGCTGGGGTAGGCTCCAGCACGGGCGCGGCCCTCGTGAGGATAAGCGGTAGAAAATGAATGAATGAATTAACTCAAATATTGTTTAACTTCTGGTGATTGTGCTATGTGAGTGTCCTCATTGAGCGTACAGGGTGGTTCCCCGATACCTTTTCAAAGACGCGCTCGCTCGTTTGTAGGTCACCGTGTTTCTGACAATGCGTCTGTGCAGCGTCAAACAATAAACTGCCTCAAAATGCGCCTCCTTCAAAAGCGCCTTGGGATCGTACCACTCACCCTCCTTCCATCTCCGTCGTGACAGTCCACCACCGAGCGTCGGGGTCTAATTTTACCCGCTGTCTGACATCCATTCAACTTGAGTGATGAGCGAGCATGTCGGCACACACGTGTGGTCACCAGCACACGCAATGGAGTGCACGAGGTGGAGAAAATGATGGTAAAACGGTAAACTCTAAGTGAGGTTGGCTATGTTGACAGGCCCATTAACTGGACTCTGCCTGCCATTTCAGCCTCATGTCACAGTGGACCATTCCAGGGGAAATATACTGGGCTGCAATATGGCCAAACTGTCCTTTTTGTACGCTCCGGTGCACTGTAGCCCCCAAACCATTGTCATCCAAGCTTGCTGTCCCGGACCTGCGCCCCTATTTCATTACAGATAAAAAAAAAACAAAAGTGCTTTAGCGTAATGGGACGCTATTCCACTTGTCATCAGGTGCTCCTCTTCATAGTGCTTGATGGGAATATGCACGGACCTTTCGGGGCAAGTTAAAGGCAATAAAGGAGACATGACCAGAATTGAGGGAAGCCCCTCTGGGGGCTCAGGAGGCGTCCACTGTGATGGACCCTGATGAAGACAAATGAACCCACATGGAGAGTATCATCAATAGGAAAATGCATGTTTGGAATGGGCGGCTGTACGCAAGATGTACTTTGAGGCTAATTGGTGGCCGACGTGACTCAGTGGCAGAAATGTCAATCAAGCGTCACCCGAGGTTGAGGCCAAATGATCAACAATACGGTAGAGTTCATATTATTCAAATAGATCCACAAGACCAAAATAGAATCAGACTGGCCCACGAATTTGGTGCAAAACTTGAGAGCAATAAACTTTTTATGCAGCAGAGCACTCTTGGCACGTAGAGGATCTTTGGCTAGTGTTTTTGTAGCAACAGGGGAGCACTTCTGTCACATAGAAGATCTTTGACTAGCATAAATATTGTATATTTGTAGCCAATCTGGACTGACATTGGCTGAAATTGAACTCTGCGTTTTGTTCTTTTGTTTATTTCTGTGCACAACAAACAAAATGTACTTTAGCTTTAGCACACTTGCATAAGTGTCCTACAGAAAAGAAAAGTACATAAAAAAACAAATTCCTTAAAACTAACTCATACAACAACGGTAACTTTTACATGGTGCCTTTACATCCCGTACATAATACAAGCACGTACTGGGGGTGAAACATGTAACATATTCATATTTTATATGTAATTAACAATCGCTGCCACCGACTAGCATACCTCGTCAACAGCAGTCTAAAAGGCGACTGAAGAATAAAATAAAAAAAAAAAATAAAACAAAATTTAATTAAAAAAAACCTTATACTATATTAGGAAAGCAGGAAGTGAACAAATGTAACAGTTACTGATTGTAAAAGTACCAGATGGAGGGGTAGGATTTAATAAGCTTTGCTTCTTCCTACTCCTTTTGGACATGAAGTGCTATATATGTCACTATATTGATGGTTACTATGGTACCCATTATGTCATTGTATGGCCATATCACCTCGTACTTCGGTACGTGACAAAAAAAAAGTTTTTTATAAAAAAAAATGTTTTTTAATGAAAAAAAAATAATAAAAAAATAAAACAAAATGTTTTTTTAATACAAAAAAACCTTAAACAATATTAGGAAAGCAGGAAGTGAACAAATGTAACAGTTACTGATTGTAAAAGTACCAGATGGAGGGGTAGGATTTAATAAGCTTTGCTTCTTCCTACTCCTTTTGGACATGAAGTGCTATATACGTATATCACTATATCGATGGTTACTATGGCACCCATTATGTCATTACTTCGGTACATGACAAAAAAAAAATGTTTTTAATTAATTGTTTTTTTAATGAAAAAAATGTATAAAAAATAAAACAAAATTATTTTTTAATTAAAAAAAAACGTAAACTATATTAAAAAAACTGAAACTATATTAGGAAAGCAGGAAGTGAACAAATGTAACAGTTAGTGATTGTAAAAGTACCAGATGGAGGGGTAGGATTTAATAAGCTTTGCTTCTTCCTACTCCTTTTGGACATGTGGAACTGGGAACTGATTATGGGATGCACTCAATTGTAATCTGATGCATGTTCAAATGAAATAAAACCATTACCATTACCAACACTAAAACGTATTATTACATTAATACATTAATAGAGAAGTAAGTAGCTTTCTAAAAATGTGTCCCCACAAAATAATTCTTGGGTCCAATGTATCGAAATTAAAAGAGAAAAGAGCAATCATCTCGTTCAACAGTAATCCGTGTAAGGGTTTGAACACTGACCTCCGGCATCTGGAGAGAAATCGATCACACGCTCAAATTAATGCTTAATCATAGCGACACGGCTGCTCTTAGCTGAGCAAACACAGGTAGCGGGGTTAGCGCCTGGACAAAAACTAAATTAAAGAGTGAAGTTTGTTATTCCACAGCAAGGCACTAGCATATTAGCACGATAGAGCGAGAGCATAATGCGAAGCTCTAATAGCCTTGACAACAACCCTGCAGAGAGCAATGTCAACGTGCTTCCTCAAACTACAGCACTGAATGCACGCAACAAAAGGCAGCGTGAATGAGAATGTCCCGCTCGCCACTGGAGAGCTTCCGCTAGCTCTTTTCCGACACGGGCCGCTGTCAGCGAGGGGCTCTTAGCGCTGACTGACAGGACTAATCACGCCAGGCTTCTGATTGGATAAAAATGAGACACGGATAACCATTAGGGGAATCCATGTGAGAAATGCTTTTAAAGCCTATGATTTGCTACCAAGACAACAGATGGAAAAACATTTATTGTTGTGTCAGTGATGTCCAAAATAATGCCTGGCTAATAGGACCAGCCAATGAATAAAGTACAACTCACATATGAGATATATCGCTATTGAATACGACATTTTTTTTTTCCAAAATATGCTTTAAATAAGAATAAAAACCGAAACAGATTTAAGGACAAAAATGACATTTTGAATTATGACGGTTGTCAATCAAACCTTTTAAGCGTATCTGAAACAAAGCATTGCCATTACTACTGATTCATTTTCTGTACCGCACTATGCAGGATTTATGTATCACAAACATAAATGTCATCCACAGTAGTTGAATGTGGGAGGTGATGACTTTATTGTTTATTGTAAATGAGCACTAGCATTAGCAGTAGCTCGGCTTCAGACAAAACGGCGAGACAAAAGAGAAATAAGATGGACAACAAAACCGCCTGAATCAAAAAAAAAAAAAAAAAGGCTTTGGGGGCTTTATCTGGAGGCACCATGTGGGAATGATAATGACCATCTTGGATTCAAACGAACAACCATTCATCTTTAACCCCCGCTCTGCCTTGCAAAACTCATAATCCCCCCCTAACGCCCGGGACCCGCAGGAAAGATGGCACTTTGAAGGCCGCGGGGATAAGACAAAAGACAAGCCATTCCTCCCCGCTTCTCTTTGGACGCAGCGTGATTATTTAACAAAACCCCCCAATTCTCTCCATCTGCTCACCGACATTAATTCCCCTCTTTTACCCAAATCTACACCTTTTACCCACTAATATTAACAAAAATAAATTTCTGGGGATCACAATAGATGAAAATATGAGCCGGAAACCTCATATTACAAATATACAACATAAGATGGCCGGAAATATTTCAATATTGAACAAAGCAAAATTTGTTCTCAATCAGAAATCACTCCACACTCTTTATTGCTCTCTGGTTCTACCATATCTTACTTATTGTGTGGAAATATGGGCTAATAACTATAAAAGCAATCTTCACTGGCTAAATGTACTGCAAAAAAGGCCAGTAAGGATAATTCATAATGCCGCCTACAGAGAACATACTAACTCCTTATTTCTTAAATCACAAATACTTCAACTTGCTGATATAGTTCATCTTCAAACAGCTAAAATAATGCATAAGGCTAAAAATATATATCACTATATTGACACTTACTATGGTACCCATTATGTCATTGGATGGTCATATCACCTCGTACTTCAGTACGGGACAAACAATTTAAAAAAAATAAAAATAAATAAAAATAAATAAATAAATAACATAAAAATTAAAATAAATTAAAAACAAAACAAAACTTTAACTAAAAAATAAAAATAAAATAAAAATAAAAATAAAAACAACAAAAAAACTATATTAGGAAAGCAGGAAGTGAACAAATGTAACAGTTACTGATTGTAAAAGTACCAGATGGAGGGGTAGGATTTAATAAGCTTTGCTTCTTCCTACTCCTTTTGCACATGTGGAACTGGGAACTGATTATGGGATGCACTCAATTGTAATCTGATGCATGTTCAAATGAAATTAAACCATTACCATTACCATTACCAAGATTGTCACCACCTCCCCCTTTACTGTCCATATTGATCATATCTTTTCCCAATGATTAATTATTTAATTCAGTCGTCTTTGTTTTATGCCCTCACTCTTATGCGACTGCTCTTTTCTCTTCAATCCATCATGAGGGGGGGGGGGGGGGGGGGGGTCTACCAGCCCATCTACCACCCCCGGCCTAACTGTCTCCCTAAACAATCCGACTTTCTTCCTCGCTTTTCGTCCTATAAACCAGCCATCAGGATGAAGGATGGTGAAGGTTCATTGGGTCCATTTTAACTCCCATGACTCTTGACCCCCACTCCCACTGCCCCAGGTGACATCACTAAATACTGCTGTCTCAAGTGACTGAATGGGATCTCAATCTATTTCGGATAACACCCACATTCCCTTGTGGCTGGGTAGGGTTCTCGTCACCCCGAAACAGATTTTATTTAAGATGTGTCCATTCGATGTCTTTTAAGCTAAATCCTGTTAAGAAGACTCGTTTATCCATTAGTAGAAATTTTGGTATATTCACCAAAACAGTCCGAAATAGTCACCAAGATACTGTAGAAACTATTGCTGTCAATCCAGGAAAATATTTAATCATGATTAATTGCATGTTAAATTGCATAAAAGTGGCATCACTTCCGCTTCTGTAACATTGACACAAGCCCTCCGAATAGCAGTCCTCGACTATGCCTGAGAAGCCAACTCACAACGGCAGTAGATACAAATAACGTTAGTGTTCTGGGCTTTGAAGCTAAACTTAATATTTTGTCCATTTCTGTCAATATTTGTTCCCGCTACTGTTAGGGGCCAAGAGTCAAGCAGGACATGAATACGTTAAAAAAAAAAAAAAAATGTGGCGCTCGTTATTAATGCATTAACTCTGACAGCTATAGTATAAACGCATCATAAAAACCTTACGTCTAAACAAAAATCCAATATCGGTTGGAAATAAAATTGACTGATAACTCCTAATAAGAGCGGCCAGGCCACAGGCTCGAGGCAAAACAGTCCTAACGCTGCTCTAAATCTGATTACGTGCCCGACGCCAAGAGATGCTAAGCAAACTTAAGTGACCCGATGGATAAGTGGATAAATAACGCAGGGAAGATTGTGGTCGCCTTCCACTGCACCCGCATTATTTGTGTACACAAGCGCCGGCTGCCACAGGCTCCGTCTTTTTCCACACCCGATGCATTTATGCCGCTCGCGTTCTGCGTCGGTGAGCTAATTACACCTCGATGAGCTCGCGACTGCTAGACTGAAACATGAGGTGAGTCAGTGGGGAGATGGCGGTCTGCAGTTTCTCACCTGAAGGCCTCTCACACCTCTCCAGTTTTCATGCTGGAAACTAAAACGAGGCTCCGGGGGGGGCTAATGTGGCTAAATGTAGCAAAGAAAATGACCAACGGCAGCCATCACTGACAGCATGTATGTTTTTTGGAATTCTTCTTTTGTTTCTACTTCCTGTTTCTCATCGCCTCTGCAAGATACTGATTCTTCATTCATTCATTCATTTTCTACCGCTTTTCCTCACGAGGGTCGCGGGGGGTGCTGGAGCCTATCCCAGCTGTCTTCGGGCGAGAGGCGGGGTACACCCTGGACTGGTCGCCAGCCAATCACAGGGCACATATAGACAAACAACCATTCACACTCACATTCATACCTAGTATGGACAATTTCGAGTGGCCAATTAACCTAGCATGTTTTTGGAATGTGGGAGGAAACCGGAGTACCCGGAGAAAACCCACGCATGCACGGGGAGAACATGCAAACTCCACACAGAGATGGCCGAGGGTGGGAATTGAACCCTGGTCTCCTAGCTGTGAGGTCTGCGCACTAACCACCAGACCACCATGCCGCCCAGATACTGATTCTTCCGTAACAAAAAAATCAGATTACAAATACATGCATCGTTACATCCCTTCCAAAAATCCCATACATAGTCCCATTCTGCACCATCAACACTCCACACTAACCGAATATCGGAATGTTGGAAGACTATCCCAGCTCTATTCTGCCTTCAGCTCCAAAAAAAAAAAAACAAAACTCTCTCTCTCAACGGTGCTAAAACAAACACTCGTCGTCACAAGGCGAGCGTTCTGTGATGTCGCTCGAAAGCAAGACGAGGGAAGAAAGAAAACACATACGCATGATTGCTTCTCATTCTCCAGACATTATTAGGTTTCGTGTTACCATTAATTGAATTGTGGTCTCCTTGCAATATGCGAGCTGACACATTTTATCATTAGCAGCACAGAATCCAGGCCCTTGCATAACGTCCATGATAATAGCTGCTGGTTGAAAATGTGCTTCGGAGATGGAAGCTGATGACGGCGGGCTCTCTGCGGGTAATTGGGCTCCCCTCCTCTCATTAAGGGGGCAAAGCAGAAGAAGAAGAAAGTAATGACACTCTCAATGTGGCACCAAATGAGGAATGGCCCACTTACTTTGGGGGGGGGGAGTCTGTCAGTTGAATAAAAGCCTGCAGTTAAATAAACCACTTTTGACCGTCTGTTTAATGGGTAAACACTGTTTTTATGAGCTTGTTGCCACACATTTACGTACTCTGTGGACATGACCGTCAGAACACAGGGGATTGAGCATGGGAACACTTTGCTGGACTGGTTAAATATTACAAGCAATTCAAGGTCTATCGTGTTCATTAGGATTACTTCTGGAAATATCCAACTTCTTCCGAACTTAATAAAGCTGCGTTTATGCTTGTAGTTTGGTGCTAAATATAATTTTCTGTCAAGTACTCACAATGTCATGATGTTTTGATGGCAAAGACAAAGCAGCTTTCTGTCTTTGGACATAGTTTATGGTAATGGTAATGGTTTAATTTCATTGACCATTTCAACAATTGAGTGCATGCCATAATCAGTTCCCAGTTCCACATGTCCAAAAGGAGTAGGAGGAAGCAAAGCTTATTAAATCCTACCCCTCCATCTGGTACTTTTATAATCAGTAACTGTTACATTTGTTCACTTCCTGCTTTCCTAATATAATTTATTTTTATTTTTATTTTTATTTTTATTTTTATTTTTATTTTTATTTTTATTTTTATTTTTATTTTTATTTTATTTTTTATATGTTTTTTATTTATTTATTTTTTTAATTTTATTTTTGTCACATACCGAATTGCATAGAGAAGTATTGGATGACATTTTTAGGTAATATTATTTTTATTATTTTTAGTCTTATGCATTATTTTAGCTGTTTGAAGATGAACTATATCAGCAAGTTGAAGTATTTGTGATTTTAGAAATAAGGAGTTAGTATGTTCTCTGTAGGTGGCATTATGAATTATCCTTACTGACCTTTTTTGCAGTACATTTAGCCAGTGAAGATTGCTTTTATAGTTATTAGCCCATATTTCCACACAATAAGTAAGATATGGTAGAACCAGAGAGCAATAAAGAGTGTGGAGTGATTTCTGATTGAGAACAAATTTTGCTTTGTTCAATATTGAAATATTTCTTGCCACCTTATGTTGTATATTTGTAGTATGAGGTTTCCAGCTCATATTTTCATCTATTGTGATCCCCAGAAATGTATTTTCCTTCACCCTTTCAATGTCTACACCGTCTATTTGTATTTGCTGGTGCGTGTCCTTTCTGCTGTTTAAACATTCTTAAAACATCCTGAGGGTTATGGAACCAAAAAGTCAAGTCGTAGACTCAAAAAAATGTCACCAGCCATGAGCCAGAGGATTTAATTCGCTGTTCATTAACACAATGGATGATCCTTAATTAGCAATTAATACAAAAATGCACATGCTGGTTCAGACGGTTACATTGAGTAGTTGCTGTCAGTCAATTCACCACTGCGCAGGGTGCGCTTCAACTGGGCTTCACTTGCGCTTCACCTGCGCTTCACCTGCACTTCACCTGCGCTTCACCTGCGCTTCACCTGCGCTTCACCTGCGCTTCACCTGCGCCATGAATAAACCAGGTTGGACCTGGCGATTTTTTTGCATACCTTTGGCGTGCTCTTTTGTCACAAAATTGTCACTGCGCCAAGCCAGTCTTCCAAATTGCCAAACTGAGTGTCCACAGTGGTGCGCTGCACCAGGCTCCGTCACACTGCACCACCTTTCGCTACGCTACAAAATTATCGCCCATTGTCTTAAACTTTTGATCGGCTGATGAACAGCTTATTTCAGTTTTAGATACTTTAATAACCCCCTTGGGGGGTTTCAAGTATCACTCATAGCTCACACAATCAGACAATACACACAATGAAGACTAAAAATACAAATAGTTCAAATCAGGATGAACTTCACCACAATAAGAAGTCCTCCTTTGACTTGGACAAAGGAGAGGACTTCCGAAGTAGAAAATGCCAATCAAGACTCCCTCCATCACAGTTCTTACTCAGCTTGGTGAACACGTAGATAGTGTCAAAGTGTCTAAGCCTCCTTTGGCCTCTTCAGTTTGACTCCCAACAGGAAGTCCAAACTCGGGGAAACGCACAGCAAAAATCTTTTCAGGATTCAAAACAACTTGAGGAGGTTTTGAGCTTTTTTCTCTCGACACATCAAGCAAACCAAGTGTGGTTTGGCACGGATGACGAAGGCTCGATATGGCTGAGCTGCCGTCTGCTATGCGAGAAGGAAACATTTCAAGCTGCTATGTGTGAAGGGGAGATGACAAAGAGATGAAAGGGTCACTTAAAAAAGCCCTGACGACATCTTCCAAAACTGTGCATAGCGGATTTCACATGGAGAGATATATTTCTCATACACTTTTATGTTTAAATTTGATTAGCGACGACAGTGAGCAGCTCAACCACATCATCGCCTGTATGCATTCGAGCTACAGCAAAGAACCCCCGATGGGTACTGGCTCTGCAGGGGGGGTTGACGTATTCACATATCACCTTCCAGAATACGCAGAATGCATGCATACTGACTAATACCTAACACATACTGTACACATATTTAGTTTTGGAATGAGGGAGAAAACCGGAATACCTGGAGAAAAGCCACCATGCTAACAGGGCAATTTCAATGTATATTTTAGAAGTTGGCAAATATGGCATATTCTAAAAATAACCTACTTATTCAACCCGTCAGAAGACATTTTGGTTTGAAATATTTTTGTTATGTTTCGTAATGTGTTCCAAAAGCTGCCCAATCAAGTCCTTACTTTAAATTCGTGTTGTGTTGGTCCAGACCAGAGTCCTGACACCCAAGTGTGAATTTAGCCTAATTATCGATGAGTCAAATTCAAGGTCCGAGTCCAAGTAACCAAATAGCTGTCACATATACTTGAGCAATGTTGTGTTTGTTTCGCTTCCCGAGATCTGATCTGGATTGAACATGAAAAATGCATCTGGAAAATGCCAAAATTTCTATGTATATTTTAGAAGTTGGCAAATATGGCATATTCTAAAAATAACCTTATTCAACTCGTCAGATGACATTTTGGTTTGAAATATTTTAGTTATGTTTCGTAATGTGTTCCAAAAGCTGCCCAATCAAGTACTTACTTTAAATTATTTCCTGTGTTGGTCCAGACCAGAGTCCTGACACCCAAGTGTGAATTTAGCCTAGTTGTCGATAAGTCAAATTCAAGATCCGAGTCCAAGTAATCCGAGTAACCAAATAGCTGTCACATATACTTGAGCAATGTTGTGTTTGTTTCTGATCTGGATTGTACATGAAAAAATGCATCTGGAAAATGCCAAAATGCTCCCCAAGAATACACTCATTGTCAGTAAAACACACACACACACACACACAAAGAGAACGGATACTGGAATTGACTTGGACTGCTGACAGACTTGGAAAGCTTCACAGAAAAGATACAGGGTGTCAGCAAGTCTGGGGAGTCGAAGCAAAAACAGACGGTTATGGACATCTAAGCGACTGTACTTTCTTCGCCAACAATCTCAAAAGAGCTGCCGTAACGTTGATGGTGTTTATGGACGGTCGTTTACACCCCCATTGTGTTTCATCAAATCGGTTAAACCCAAGGTACTAGGGTCTTGGGGAAGTCAATGGTCAAGGAGTTTATATAAGTAATTGTGAAAACCAGGATTTAAACCCTTTCCGACTGCAACGGATTCTACCTCGTAATGTTACTTGCTGAGTGATACAGACGGGCCCGCCAGAACAAAGGGAGTCCTAGCTGCTATCAGGCTACGGTCCAAGTAGATTGGAGCCCGTCTGGATCCCATCCCCTTCGTCTCTGGGGAGATAACACCAAGAAGGCAAGCAGGAGGAGGGTAAAGGGAGAGAAAATGATACCCGAGCATGTGAGCCAGACCTTGGACTCACAATGGATCTGAAGAAAAATGGCGCATCAGAGGAGTAAAACACCGGGCAATGTTTTTCTACGGTCAAACGTGAACGACACCGTTGGTACACCTATCATATTTTGATGTCACTTGAATTACATATCTGTTCCATTTATGGATAAATGTGCAAACGCAGACCCACAACCGTTCCACCTGGAACGATGCACGGCAATGCTGCACATTTTATGGATGCAGAACTGCAGCACACTTGTACGAGTATAGACTGAACCATCTGTTGAGGGCGGGGAGGATCACTTCATAAATAAAACTTTAATGGCTCCTCTACGGCCGATACGAGTCCATCTTCCATATGGATCTGCAAAAGGTGGATCTTCTATCCTATCTGTACAAAGGGACTCATCAAACTCCTCAACTGCTGCTCTTCCGTCGCTAACGTGTCCATCTGGTGCCGAGTAACCCCCGACATTCCCAAACAACCTCCGTTCCTTCTTCAAAGTGCCAAATAAGCTGATTTACTCGATTTCATTGAGCCTCCGGCGACATTCCGGCTGAGCTTAAACACACACAATAACGAGTCCTCAAAACAAATATTAACTCCTCATGCGGCAAAGGATTTGAGTGGGATTCTTGTTTAAGTCAGTAAATTGGAAGCAATAGAACATATGTTGAAAATCCTATTAACAGCTTTGGAAAGTTGGAAACCTCTTTGCCCTTTTTAGCCATTTTGCTAACTGTTGTATCGGTAATTATACCAGAGCTCTTACTTTGATTGGTGTATTAATACCGTACAATATGATTCATGTATTTCATTAATTATGTATCTGTTTACTTACCTGGAGAAGACAAGGCAATTGTTGATTGGGAGGAACAGCAGGAGCAAACATAGGAAAAAAAAAAGAAAACATGGGATTACAACAGGAAATCTTACATTAATAATAAGGAAAACAACACTTGTGTATTCTCCTCACCCGCCTCCTCTTCCCACTGACATCTGCTAATCCTTTGACCTCTAACCCCAAGAAATTTACTCTCTCAACCTTGACCGTTTTCTCTATCACCCAATCCCTCCCGTTCTTGTTGTATGCCTGGCGGATTCCCGACTACTCATTATCCAAGAAAAAAAAAACAATTTCAGCTCCCGTGCACTGACTTCCACTGGCGGGCTAAACGCAATAAGGGTTACACAAGCGGGACCGTCTGGGCGTCGACTACTTTATTCTTTTAGTACAATGTATATTTGTAGCAATTCCACACTGAGGAATTCCCATATGGATAATACTTTTCCCAGTTGGTGTCTGCACGTTCAGGAACTGATGCTAGGATATTTTTATATATAAATGAACATACACTGTGTATTAGGGTGCATCAAATTTTAATGGGAAATTTTTAATTGATAATATCAATTTTCCTGGCATTCCATTTTTTTCTAATGAACATAAAAATCCTGGTCGTGGAAAACTGTTCCAAATCCTGATTATGTAGGACTACAGTACTACTCTCAATAAATATGAGACATCAGTAATACTGTCTACTCTATATTACTGTTGTTGATGTTATGCTTGCTCAGCTATTAGCTAACTGTCATAAGCAAACTGTAGCTAGCTAATGTTAGCTACAGTAGAAGCTATGAGCACTAAACAGTGACTAAAATAATACATGGACAAGTGTATATCAGATTATGTAGGACTACAGTACTACTCTCAATAAATATGAGACATCAGTAATACTGTCTACTCTATATTACTGTTGTTGATGTTATGTTTGCTCAGCTATTAGCTAACTGTCATTAGCAAACTGTAGCTAGCTAATGTTAGCTACAGTAGAGGCTATGAGCACTAAACAGTGACTAAAATAATACATGGACAAGTGTATATCAGATTATGTAGGACTACAGTACTACTCTCAATAAATATGAGGCATCAGTAATACTACTCTACTCTATATTACTGTTGTTGATGTTATGTTTGCTCAGCTATTAGCTAACTGTCATAAGCAAACTGTAGCTAGCTAATGTTAGCTACAGTAGAGGCAATGAGCACTAAATACCTATAAATATGACTACAAATCATTCAAATTACAAAGACAAAACCACAAATTTGCTAGTAATATTTAATAGGAGTATAAATACCATTGAATGGCGACCATTGAACTGTTCACCACTTTATTCCACAAAAACAGATGTATGGTGGCACCCCTAAATAATCATGTATTGGAAACATATTTTGTATGTGTTGTTTCTACATATATTGGAACACTTTTAGTACCCAAACATATCAAAATTCAATAATTGTGTTTTTTGATGCACCCTACAGTGTATATATCTAAACATATACTGCATATATCTAGACGGAACACTGCATCGCTTTGGGGTTGAGAATACACAGATTGTACAATGAATTACTTCCTCAGATGGTATATCATTCTCCCTTTTACGGTACATTGAAGTTGTCATCCGTTACCTTACCACAGAGGCCGGCCATGTACGATTATGAGAACATAATAAGAAGTCGTTCTCCATTAAAGACGGGCCAGGAATTACATTCTTTCCTGCCAACTCATTGAGCTGTGTAAGCTCTTTGACAACGGATGTCAAGAAAACATGATTTGAAACACTAACATGGTTCCATGTTGGTTTAGATTAGTAAGGTGGGGGGGCATTAAACTATACTTGTTGTTCTTAAACACTACGGATACAAAGCAATTAAAATTGTGATGATATTGTGATTGTGAAAAGGATTAAAAGCATAGTTCTCGGTGCCCAGGGAAAGACCCAAGATCCACCCAAAAATACCACACACCGTGTTCCCAACTGACTGCACCTTAGACCAGTTACCCATGACTTGCCCATGGGGAATCCTTAAGGTGAGAACTACTTGCCCGAACTTGCCCCATGTAAAATGAAAAGACTACCATAATGATATCATCTCATTTTTGGTAGCATCACATGAGAATCTCAAATAAAGATGAAATGATTATCATTTCTTGTGGTTGTTTTCCTACATAGATCATGACGTTGCATGGAAATCTGGATCTTTTAGTCCATAATTGATTAGAAAGTATGTTTAAATATGTTTATATATTATATATTATATATTCAGTTTCACGGGCGGCACGGTGGTCTAGGGGTTAGCGCGCAGACCTCACAGCTAGGAGACCAGGGTTCAATTCCACCCTCGGGCATCTCTGTGTGGAGTTTGCATGTTCTCCCCGTACATGCGTGGGTTTTCTCCGGGTACTCCGGTTTCCTCCCACATTCCAAAAACATGCTAGGTTAATCGGCCACTCCAAATTGTCCATAGGTATGAATGTGAGTGTGAATGGTTGTTTGTCTATGTGTGCCCTGTGATTGGCTGGCGACCAGTCTAGGGTGTACCCCGCCTTACGCCCGAAGACAGCTGGGATAGGCTCCAGCACCCCCGCGACCCTCGTGAGGAAAAGCGGTAGATTGTGAAAATGATTAAAAGCTTAGTTCTCTAAGACTATCGGTACTCAGGGAAAGACCCAAGATCCACCCAACAATACCACACACCGTGTTCCCAACTGACTACACCTTGGACCAGTTACCCAGGGCTCTACATTAAAAACAAAAATTACTTTCTCATGGAGAATCCTTAAGGTGAGAACTACTTGCCCGAACTTGCCCCATGTAAAATGAAAAGACCGCCATAATGATATCATCTAATTTTTGGTAGCATCACATGAGAATCTCAAATAAAGATGAAATGATTATCATTTCTTGTGGTTGTTTTCCTACATAGATCATGACGTTGCATGGAAATCTGGATTGTTAAGAGACTTCTAGTCCATAATTGATTAGAAGGTACGTATATTTAAATATGTTTATATTGTATTCAGTTTCCTGTCTTGTCATTCTAGGCAACTACCAGGACACTTATAGTGGAGTCCCACATGTATTTTTCATATAGTTCATTACTTTCCACAGCTATTTGCATTCACAATGCGGCAGCAAAACCATGACCATACCATCATCATAATGCACCCCCCCCCAAAAAAAATGAGGAGACGCAAAGTGGAGAGGAAATGGCGCCACCCCAATCTCATTTCATGCATCTCTTCCCTTATGTGAGCTCACAGAGTTGAAGTGAATACTGGATACGGAATACGGGAGCAAGTGAAGTGCTGGCGGAGAAGTGGATTTACGTGGAAATAGCCCACAGGACGCTGGCCTCATCTTTCTCAGGTCAGCATGCTAAGCGCTTACAGAAACTCCCCGTTCGTTCCCAAGTAAGGATAACCAATCAATTCCAGCAGCCCCCTCGGGGGCAGCCACAGCCACCATCCTGCCCCCCACCCCCATACACTACCAGTGCAAGTGCCAGCATCGCTCCGCTTTTGCCTGAAAGCGGGAAGCTAATGTGTTGAGTTGATCTCAGTTAATTGCTTGAGGTATGACCTTGCACAGATTGTTATTTTTGAGTTGTTGTGCTTGGATGGGGGATTCTCGGGCCGATTATCCTCACAGTGGGAAGGTATGCCGACCAACTTTCCTGTGGGACTAAAGAGATAGGAGCCCCCCCATTAGCAGGGAAGATAGGGATTAAGAATGTACTCACTAGGCTATTTGTACCATGCTGGACTTGGGCATGATGGCTGGGTGACATCACAAGGTGACACCGTACAGACCCGTGTAATCAGAAAACCACTTCACTTCACATAAAAAAAAAAAAAGTATAAAAAAAATATTATTATAAAAAAAGTGTTTCGCTAAAATGTCAAAACAACGATGCCACAACATAAAAAACCCCAAAATGTTTTTTTTTTTTACATGAAAATAACTTTTTTTTTTTTTTACAAATACGTAAATGGACGATATCGGGACATTGGTTGTGAGCAAAAAAAGCCAATATCTGACATCCCTAGTATTTCGCTAAAATGTCAAAACAACGATGCCACAACATGAAAAGCCAAAAAATGTTTTCTTTTTTACATGAAAATAACTTTTTTTTTTTTTTATTTTTTTTTTTTTTTTACAAATATAACACCATTAACTATTTTAACGGATGTTATCGGTTGGACGATATCGGGACATTGGTTGTCAGCAAAAAAGCCAATATCTGACATCCCTAGTATTTCGCTAAAATGTCAAAACAACAATGCCACAACATAAAAACCCCCAAAATGTTTTTTTTTTACATGAAAATAACTTTTTTTTTTTTTTTTTACAAATATAACACCATGGACTATTTTAACGGATGATATTGGTTGGACGATATCGGGACATTGGTTGTCAGCAAAAAAGCTGAAAGCTAAAATATCTGACATCCCTAGTATTTCGCTAAAATGTCAAAACAACCATGCCACAACATAAAAAAAAACAAAAAGTTTTTTTACATGAATTTTTTTTTTCATTTTTTTTTCATTTTTTTCACTTCAGTTTTATTCTATACTGTTTATGACAGGAATGTCAAAATGAAAACCCCGCACAACACAAGTTAATAAAGGCTTAAAAGAAAAAAAAACAAAAACAAAACAAAAAAAAAGAAAACCACTTCAACAAAAAGCCAAAATAAATACCGTATTTTCTGGACTATAAGTCACCCCGTAGTATAAGTCGCACAAGGCCAAAAATGCATCATTAGGTAGAAAAGTCGCACTGGAATATAAGTCGCATTTTTTGCAGGTAATTTATTTTACAAACTACATCTTGGAAGGCAAGTTCTAACAATAAAAAATAGAGAACTGGCTGAATATGCTAACACAAAATATGCTACACAAAATATAAACATGAACAGTTTTTCATTTATAAGTCGCTCTGGAGTATAAGTCACAGGAACAGCCAACCAATGGTAGCAGCATTCGTCTCGAGCAAATTATCTTTGCAAAAATATGCGTTATTCTAAAAAAATATATATATTTCAACGCCAAGATGATGCATTTTTGGTTATAATTACATGTTTTTCCATATTTGATTATTTTCCTCCTTGCTCATAAAAGTCAAAATGTGGGACATGCTTATTTTGGGCTCTTTTGCAGTAATTAAATGAGAGCCCAGTGATGTCTTCCCTATCCGATGCTGTTATTTTTACGCCACTGGCTTCAGCCAGGATGTTACAAGGCCGAGGGAGACCACAGGGAAGCAACTCTGGTCCACTTGTGGTTCTCGTAGCGAGCCCTTTCTACTCGGTCGGGAGTGTGTTACTAATCCAGCCTCACCTCACTTCTTTTCCAGCCTTCGCTTTGCTGGGGCATCACTGCGGCCTGGAGAGTCATTCTCTCCGATGGCCACATGGCAATTTTCACCACGAAGAAAGGGAAACAAGCACATATAAACGCACTCAAATCTTTTTTTGCTCTGTCGGGCACATCTGCTTCTGTGCTGGTTATTAGCACACACTTAAAATACATGTCCAAAAATAAGCCATCTGCAGATGATCAAAGTCTCTCTGCTGTGGTTAAAACAAAGCCCAGATCCAACGGGAACGAGAGGCACAAAAAAAAAAAAAAAACTGAGGTGAAAGACAGGAGGAGGAACGGCTGCCAAAACATAAAAAAAAAATGCAATGGAAAAAAAAAATTCCACAGTTCATAAAAGCCAAAAAAGCAGAAAATGGAGTATTTACACAGAAGTCATTAACAGAGAAACAGCGGCAATAAAAAGGGAATTTGAGGGTACTTATTCCTCATTTGTTTTCTCGACTTCGCCATGCATCCCCGTCTCCATCTCCTTCCACTCTAATAGAATATATTTAGCATATTAACGCACGCGTAAATGCCCGCGGCTGTGCAAAGGTCACAGGTGAGAAAATGCATAAGGATGAGGCCAGGCTCTGTAATAACTGCTGGAATACACATTACTGCTTCAACACTCCATCGATATTTGCTTGCCGGACAAATAAAGTAAAACGAGATAAGAAAAAGGTATATTGTATATAACATAACACACCTGAACGTCTGCAAATCAATGATTGTAGCCCGGGTGCTAATGTGTAATCATCACAGCATGCTAAGGTGAATTTAGTAGTCCATAAAATAAGTAGAAACACAAGAAGATGTGGACCCCCACTAGTTTTCAATATGTCTATGCACTATAGAAACAACCATCCTTCCTTTATTCGTGCTAATAATGTCATCACTACTTCTAAATTGAAGAAAGAGATAACATTTTTGGCCTATGTTGACATCTAAACAAACTAAATTGAAAAATGATCCATAAAGTGTCATCTCTAAGGTAGATGGCTGTCAATTATACTCTGGGTTCCTGGGTGGGCTGCAAATGGAAAACGCAAGGACAGCACAATAAGCCAAATGACACCATAATATAATATAATATAATATAATATAATATAATATAATATAATATAATATAATATAATATAATATAATATAATATAATATAATATAATATAATATAATATAATATAATATAATATAATATAATATAATATAATATAATATAATATAATATAATATATGCTATACCATATAAACAAAATATGGTATAGCATAGCATAGCATAGTATAGTATAGTATAATATAATACAATATAATATATAAATAATATAATAATATAATACAGTATAACATAATATAATTATTAGTGTTGTAATAGTATAATATAATATAATATGATATGATATAACATAGTATAGTATAATATAATTTAATGCAGTATAGTACAATATAATGTAATATAATATAATATAATATAACACAATATAATTCAATACAATACAATACAATATAATATAATATAATTTAATGTAATTTAATTTAATATAGTATAGTATAGTTCAGTATAGTCTAGTACAGTATAGTATAGTATAGTATAGTATAATATAATATAATACTATATAATATATAAATAATATATAATAATAATATAATAAAATATAATATAATACTATATAATATATAAATAATATATGATAATAATTTATAATAATAAAATAATATAATACAGTATAACATAATATAATTATTAGTATTGTAATAATATAATTTAATATAGTATAGTACAATATAATATAATATAATATAATACTATATAATATATAAATAATATATAATAATAATGTAATATAATACTATATAATATATAAATAATATATGATAATAATATATAATAATAAAATAATATAATACAGTATAACATAATATAATTATTAGTATTGTAATAATATAATATAATATAATATAATATAATATAATATAATATAATATAATATAATATAATATAATATAATATAATATAATATAATATAATATAATATAATATAATATAATATAATATAATATAATATAATATAATATAATATAATATAATATAATATAATATAATAATATAAAACATCACCACGTATGCTCCACTTGTTAAGGATGTAATAATATAGTATATGCATCATAAAACCTTCCTAAAGCCATCATAAACAATCATAAACTGCATCATAAAACAGCCATCCTAAATGAATAAGGCATTGAGGGCTAAAACACGACATTTGAATGTGATCCAAATAAACCCCTAAAGCGAATGGTTAGGGTTAAGGTTGGGGTTAGGACTAGGGTTAGACCTGGGTAGGGTTAGGCTTAGGGTTAGTCCGGTGGGATACAAATGACGTGGAGAAAAATAACAGACAACTGTCGGCATTTAAGTGGTGACGAGCAACATATGTAATGCGGTAAACCTGGTCTGTCCTCTGGAAAACCCTTCAATTACCTCCCCTTTACCCCCCCCCCCACACACACACACACACAAACGGATGCATGACTTCGCAGAGCGTGAAGAAGCGAAACCCTCAACATGTCGCCAAAATTATAGACCGCTACCTGTCCTCCCTGCCCCACCCACACAGCGAGCAAGGCCTCATTACATCCATACCCTGGCGTCCACTCGGCCGTGATCTGCACCGGAGTGGTGGAAGCCGTGAGCACTGTGCGGAACTGAAGCGGAACCGCAGGAAAAAAAAAAAAAAAAAAAAAAAAATGTTCCAGCGATTCTGGCGTTTGGAGAGCCAATTAGATTAGGAGGAGGGCAGGGCTGCGGTTAGAGCAGCGATTCACAAAACATCTGCTGCCAGAATGCAAAGTACAGATGGTAAACTTCTGCAGCAGAAAGCATTTGATTTGATTAGATCTCTTACATTATATAAAATGATACATTCAACGCAAAGGAGACGGCTAAAAATAACCTCCTTCAAGAGGACGCTGGGTTTTTTTTTTCGTAAGGATTGGCTCCGAAACAAAACCTCCAGCTGTGTCTTTTGCCACCATGTGCATGAAAAACGCCCATCAAAGAACATATTTCTTTCATTCCAGGCAATTTCCCTAATCCCTGATGAGCTGCAGGGGGAAAGGAAAACATTACGGATGCATGGGGGTAAGCAGGTGGTGCCGAGAGAGGGAATTTTGTGTTGTGTTGCTATGTGAGCAAGGCATTCATCTCAATGCGTTGCCACTATTGTGTCGCTTTATTAAAAAAAAAAAAAAAAACAAGCTTTGCAAACTTGCGTCACACCAAATTCGCCACCCCTAACCCAACCATCCGGGTAACTCGGGTACATGCAGTTTCACATACATACGTAACTCTAGCGGTTTCATTCAAGGACAAAGAAAAGCATATATTATGTCCCAAAAGAAGCCTTACAATAGTTTTCCAAGGATTTTTTTATTACACCCCCACCTACCCCATCCCAACTGAAAAAGACCTAATCCAGTGTTGGAGCCCTGCCATTGTTTGTTGGTGAAAAACAGCAGGTGATGGTCCAATGACTGCTGGATTTTTCGTATATTTGAGGTCAGGCTGCTGCTGGTGGTGCTGGTGGAGCGGGGGGTTGGGGTTGGTGGCCGCCCCTGCAGAAAGCAGTCAGCCCAATCCCCCCCCCCCCACGTCACCACCTGACAGCTCTGAGATGTGAGCAGCAATAACGAGGAACAGCGGCGAGTCCACCGTGTCAGCAGTTTTTTAGCTCGCCATGCGCTCACAAACCTCTGGGCTCCGGAAGGAGAGGAGAGGGTGCCGTGGGGGGGTGAACGAGGTGTGCACCAAGGGCAAGTCTGTTTTTAGACTTTAGCCAGTGACGTTGCAAGGACTCATTTTTTATGATTCCATGTTCGGGGTTGTACAGTAAACCTCGGATATATCGGACTCGGATATATCGGAAATTCGCTCAAAACGGACAGATAAAAAAAGAACAAATTTTTCTGTAATGCATTTCCAATAAAAATTCATTGCATATATCGGATTTTTTATAACAGATTTCGCCTATTTCGGACAAAATTTCTGTTTTTTTTTTTACAGTACGTCCGTAAAAAACAAACAACAAAAAAAACAAAACAGGGCACTCTCGTTTGATAGGGGATCTATGACTCATGTTTGTGCAGGTCTTTCAAAACAGTACAGTGCTCCTGTCAGATTGAGGATCTTTGATTAATGTTAGTGTTAGTATGGAGTCAACAGGAACATATTGTTTGCCTTACACATTCAAGGATCAATCAAGGATTGTTAAAAGCCAAAAAAAAACCAAACCATCCTGGGATCGAGAACATTTGCTCCAGACCACTCCTGCCGTATAGAGGATCTTTGATCAGTATTTCAGGTTCTTAAAAAAGCAGAGCACTCTTTTCATGTATAGGATCTTTGATAAAGATTATATAGAGGATCTTTGTTTTCTGTTTTTTTAACAGTACGTCCGTAAAAAACAAACAAACAAAAAAAAACAAAAAACAGAGCACTCTCGTTTGATAGGGGATCTATGACTCGTGTTTGTGCAGGTCTTTCAAAACAGTAGAGTGCTGCTGTCAGATTGAGGATCTTTGATTAATGTTAGTGTTAGTATGGAGTCAACAGGAACACATTGTTTGCCTTACACATTCAAGGATCAATCAAGGATTGTGAAAAGCCCAAAAAACCAAACCATCCTGGGATCAAGAACATTTGTTCCAGACCACTCCTGCCGTATAGAGGATCTTTGATCAGTATTTCAGGTTCTTAAAAAAGCAGAGCACTCTTTTCATGTATAGGATCTTTGATAAAGATTATATAGAGGATCTTTGCTTTCTGTTTTTTTTTACAGTACGTCCATAAAAAACAAAAAAACAAAAAAAACAAATAAAAAACAGAGCACTCTCGTTTGATACGGGATCTATGACTCGTGTTTGTGCAGGTCTTTCAAAACAGTACAGTGCTCCTGTCAGATTGAGGATCTTTGATTAATGTTAGTGTTAGTATGGAGTCAACAGGAACATATTGTTTGCCTTACACATTCAAGGATCAATCAAGGATTGACTTCCACTCTAAATGTGAGCCAAATCACTTTGACATCAAGGAAACCTACCAAGGACGAAAAAGTATCAAATGGTCTGAATCATCTTGTCAATTTCCACTCCAGACGGTCAAGAAATTCACAACTGGGAGTGACAGTATCTGCTTTTAGTCAAATACTGACCACCCTCAGTGTGTTCTGTCTGGTATGTGTAATGACTCCATAGCAAAAAGACTAGCAAAGGGTCTTGGTGGTGCATTTTTACCAGGAAGGACAAGACAAGAGCAATCACATGCAGAAACACCTTGCAATGGCAGCTCCACGGGAGTTTCCATTACTTCTTGGCACTGACAGCAAAGAGAAGCCGGGAAAGGAGATAGCAAGTAGCAAAAAAAAGAGAAATGGCTAACTTCCAAGTCTCCTATCCTACTCTTTATCTGAACCCTGCCCTCACATTCTGCATGGCTGCCTGCCAGAGAGACTGATTTATTATTCCTGCATAGTCTTTGCATCCTCTTTTGGCTTCTACGCAACTATATTGGCTTCTGTGTTCTACGCTCCAGTTTCCGTGGTGCATGTCTCCCACAACAAATGCAATTACTCACACTGTCCGAGGTTTTTACTCCAAAACCGGCCAAAATATAAGTTGTTAAACTAACATAAGTACAAGGTTAAACACACTTCATTACCACAGTACAGGTAAAAGGATTGGTTTACGCCAATTTCCCTTTCTCTAAAGCAGATTTAGAGGTTACAGGGTCAGGATCATAGATCATTGATTGGATTACGTTCAAAGTAAGCCTGGTAATGACAATTTTCATTGGTGTACGTTTGCTCGTTTATTATCAACAATAAGTACGTAACGATGCGATAATCATTTTTGGAATGGGGGAGGAAACCGGAGTACCCGCAGAAAATCCACACATGCATGGGGAGAACATGCAAATTCCACACAGAGATGGCCGAGGGTGGGATTGAACTCAGGTCTCCTAGCTGTGAGGCCTGCGCGCTAACCACTCGACTTGGCCGTGTGCTATCATACTATGTGTTATCATGCTAATTTTAGAATGTTAACATTACTAGCATTTTTAGCTATTTTCATGGTAGACACTTACCACTATTCTCCTAGGTGTTGGCATGCTAATGTTAGCATTGCTAGCATGTTAACATTGTCAGTAGCATTTTTAGCCATTTTCATAAGTAGACATTTAAAGACGTAGCACTATCATGCTTGTTGTTAGTATGCTAATTTTGGCACTTCAGCATTGCTAGCATGCTAACAGTAGCATAGTAGCATTTTTATACATTTTTATAGCTAGACACATATATAAACACTTGGCACTGTGATGCTATGTGTTATCATGCTAGTTTTAGAATGTTAACATTACTAACATTTTTAGCTATTTTCATGGTAGACACCACTATTATCCTAGGTGTTGGCATGCTAATGTTAGCATTGCTAGCATGTTAACATTGTCAGTAGCATTTTTAGCCATTTTCATAAGTAGACATTTAAAGACGTAGCACTATCATGCTTGTTGTTAGCATGCTAATTTTGGCACTTCATCATTGCTACCATGCTAACAGTAGCATAGTATCATTTTTATACATTTTTATAGCTAGACACATATATAAACACTTGGCACTGTGATGCTATGTGTTATCATGCTCGTTTTAGAATGTTAACATTACTAGCAGTTGGCATGCTAATGTTAGCATTGCTAGCATGTTACATTGTCAGTAGCATTTTTAGCCACAGAAAACCCATGCATGCACGAGGAGAACATGCAAACTCCACACAGAGAGATGGCCGAGGGTGGGATTGAACCCTAGTCTCGTAGCTATGATCTATGGTCTGCGCGCTAACCACTCGACCGCCGTGCAGCCACCAGCCATCTTTTGGATTATTTGCTAATAAAGCCTCACAGGGGCGCAACGATCTCAGGAGGCCAGACTGGTCCGCTGAGTACAACCCTCGGTCCTGCTATGAGGAGGCAGCCACCAAGGGGCAAGCAGGTGGCTGGGAATTGAGTAATCATTGCATATTCATGGAAGTGTGGCTTGAGGAAAAATGCATTTCTAGCAGGATGACAGACGGGGGTTGGATATGACGAAGTGGAATTGCTGCAAATTGCAACCGTTTTGACCCGAGTGTAGACCTCACAATCCCCGCCTCCATTTCACTTTTGAACATAATCAAGACTTTTCCCAAGATTGACGTGGGGGTACAGGCCACCCCCGAGTAGTCAACACTGGAACAGGACTGGTTGTGATTTCTGCTCATATCAAAAGCTCCCTTCTTACAATAATATGTGGAAAAACAAAAACAATCCCAAGTTTAGATCACAGCAATCGCAGTACGTTGGGAAGCAAAACGAGAAGAGCTAACATTGTGATCAATGATTTCACTGTTTTTTGTAAGGAAGAATATAGCAAACATCACCGAAAATCAAACAACTTGACAGGACATAAAAGATATGATCGACTGGGCCACCACCCGTCTAGGCGGTGTAATGACCTTTTAAATCATGCTTGACATTTTTAAGCTGGCACAGTGGACTCTCTGGCAATATCCCGAGCTCTGATATTAAAAACCGCTGCTGGTAATCTCATTGCTTTGTTTGATGACTTGCGTTATGGCAACCCCTCCACCCCGCCACCACCGCACCCCCCGTCCTGGACCACCATATAGCCTCTTGGGAACATCTATTCCCGCCCAGATTTGCCCTTGCCTTGACACCGGTTGCTATTGGTGCTGTTGCCAAGGGCGGGGCGCTCGTAATAACATGGAAGAAAATGCGGTGACACTTTTTTTTTGGATATTTGCACAAAGTCAGCATCACAACATTTCTGATTTATTATCGTGCTCATGAAGGTGAAGTCAAATGAGGTTTTGTGAATTCTGTGCACTGCAATACTGCAAGGGGGCTGATTTAGGCATCAGCATAAGCAGCAACATAGATTTACTAATTAGTGTAGGGCGCATGTCTTCATAATGACACCTAATCACCTGAGCATGGCAGCAACCATACGGTGGCACACGGGCCGCCATATTGCCTGAGTGGCATAAAAAAAACACGAAAAGGCCTTCATGGCTAAAACATGCATGACAGCAGCCGCTCTGTTTGAACTGTGCTTCTACTCTCCGGTGGCATAGTTAGGTGTTGCGTCTCACATTAGAACCGCCCTAATTGGCCCTCTGGGCACCAGAAGGATGGGGCGGCAGTCGGCTGGCAGCGACAGCGGTTTTTCTTCTCAAATAAATCATGCGGTGACTGCATCCTCACCGTATAGCAACGCTTGTCGTTAATGCCAAAGACTTTGCCATACTCATGCGTTTACTGGCATTGATTGGATGATGGTTATACTGTAGATGCAAGCACTTTGCAGCATCACTCCATCATCATACACGGACATGATATCCAGTAGGATCCATCTAAATGCCATTTTTACATGCATTCCCATTGATACATAAAAATAAAAGACTTCAAGTGTGGTTTTCTTAGCGTTCATGTGTATTTTTGTCATTGGACCAAAGTGAAAAATAATATGCATGAAAGACATTTCTCTTTCATATTTGTCATTGCCAAACCATATCAGAGTGGGCCAATTTCAATTTCCTTAGTAGTAGTTGTAGTTCCGGGCTGCATGGTGGTCGAGTGGTTAGCGCGCAGACCTCACAGCTAGGAGACCAGAGTTCAATTCCACCCTCGGCCATCTCTGTGTGGAGTTTGCATGTTCAATCCGTGCATGTGTGGGTTTTCTCTGGCTAAATGGCTAAAAATGCTACTGACAATGTTAACATGCTAGCAATGCTAACATTAGCATGTCAACTGCTAGTAATGTTAACATTCTAAAACTAGCATGATAACACATAGCATCACAGTGCCAAGTGCTTATATATGTGTCTAGCTATAAAAATGTATAAAAATGCTACTATGCTGCTGTTAGCATGTTAGCAATGCTGAAGTGTCAAAATTAGCATGCTGACAACAAGCATGATCGTGCTACGTCTTTCAATGTCTAAAAATGCTACTGACAATGTTAACATGCTAGCAATGCTAACATTAGCATGCCAACACCTAGGATAATACTGGTAAGTGTTTACCACAAAAATCGCTAAAAATGCTAGTAATGTTAACATTTTAAAATTAGCATGATAATACATAATATGATAGCACACGGCCGAGTTGAGTGGTTAGCGCGCAGGCCTCACAGCTAGGAGACCAGGGTTCAATCCCACCCTCTGCCATCTGTGTGTGAAGTTTGCATGTTCTCCCCGTGCATGTGTGGGTTTTCTCTGGCTAAATGGCTAAAAATGCTACTGACAATGTTAACATGCTAGCAATGCTAACATTAGCATGTCAACTGCTAGTAATGTTAACATTCTAAAACTAGCATGATAACACATAGTATCACAGTGCCAAGTGTTTATACATGTTTCTAGCTATAAAAATGTATAAAAATGCTACTATGCTACTGTTAGCATGTTAGCAATGCTGAAGTGTCAAAATTAGCATGCTTGACAACAAGCATGATAGTGCTACGTCTTCCAATGTCTACTTATGAAAATGGATAAAAATGCTACTGACAATGTTAACATGCTAGCAATGCTAACATTAGCATGCCAACACCTAGGATAATACTGGTAAGTGTTTACCATGAAAATCGCTAAAAATGCTAGTAATGTTAACATTCTAAAATTAGCATGATAACACATAGTATGATTGCAATGCAGTATAAAGAAATAAGTCACGATTTTTGGATGCGACTCTTCTATTTAATTAGCTTGTTTGTCTGCAATCATTCCCACAGGTGTGCGTTGCCATAGAGAGATGTCAAGTGAGCTGACGTTAGCGGGCAGGTCGAGCCTTGTCCTCGCCGGCTTTCAAAAAGTGTCATATATGGAAGTGCTGAGCTTCTCTCATCCCAACGCCGAAGCATGTGTCTCATAAAAACACACAAGGGAACATCCAAGTCTCTGCAAGCTCGTCATTTCCGGATTATGCAACGTCCCCAGTCGCTAGCGAGGAGTGAGGGGTCAACACATGTCGTCAGGGGAAAGCCGTGCGTGGCACAAACGGAAGCTGCGAGTCTGCAAACCCAGCACTTAGCAATGGAGGCATGCTGAGATTGAAATTGGATGGCTTCAAATTATACCCGAGAGCTGGCGGCTTAGTTAGACGGAGGATTAACATCTACTTCACATCAAGAGCTTTCTGCTCGGAACATCCATAAGAACAGTCAAAAAAAAACAAAAAAAAACGCACACACGCACATGCAATTACTTTAGTTAGAAGCGGTCTGCGAGCAAAGACAAGCTGCCAACCATGTTAAGTTCATAAACTCTAAAACATTTGGAATTGAGGACATGCCATCCCGGGATTCCCCCGGGAGACTGGCATTGGTTAAAGGGTCAAGCATTGGTTGTATTTTGAGTTTTGAAGATTTAATACACAAAAAAGGCCATTAAACAAGGTTAGATTAGGCAAAAAGATAAGCTGCACATACAGCAAGACAGTAAGAAGCAGAGTCTAATCTCCATGGAAAAGGGAGTGGAAAAACCTGGTCATTCATTCATTTTCTACTGCTTATCCTCACGAGGGTCGCGGGGGTGCTGGAGCCTATCCCAGCTGTCTTCGGGCAAGAGGCGGGGTACACCCGGGACTGGTCGCCAGCCAATCACAGAGCACATATAGACAAACAACCATTCACACTCACATTCATACCTATGGACAATTTGGAGATGGCCGAGGGTGGGATTGAACCCTGGTCTTCTAGCTGTGAGGCCTGCGCGCTAACCACTCGACTCGGCCGTGTGCTATCATACTATGTGTTATCATGCTAATTTTAAAATGTTAACATTACTAGCATTTTTAGCTATTTTCATGGTAGACACTTGCCACTATTATCCTAGGTGTTGGCATGCTAATGTTAGCATTGCTAGCATGTTAACATTGTCAGTAGCATTTTTAGCCATTTTCATAAGTAGACATTTAAATGCTTGTCATCATGACATTACCATGCTTGTTGTTAGCATGCTAATTTTGGCACTTCAGCATTGCTAGCATGCTAACAGTAGCATAGTAGCATTTTTATACATTTTTATAGCTAGACACATATATAAACACTTGCCACTGTGATGCTATGTGTTATCATGCTAGTTTTAGAACGTTAACATTACTAGCATTTTTAGCTATTTTCATGGTAGACACTTACCACTATTATCCTAGGTGTTGGCATGCTACTGTTAACATTGCTAGCATGTTAACATTGTCAGTAGCATTTTTAGCCATTTTCATAAGTAGACATTTAAAGACATAGCACTATCATGCTTGTTGTTAGTATGCTAATTTTGGCACTTCAGCATTGCTAGCATGCTAACAGTAGCATAGTAGCATTTTTTATAGCTAGACACATATATAAACACTTGGCACTAATGCTATGTGTTGTCATGCTAGTTTTAGAATGTTAACATTACTAGCAGTTGGCATGCTAATGTTAGCATTGCTAGCATGTTAACATTGTCAGTAGCATATTTAGCCACTTAGCGAGAGAAAACCCACACATGCACGGGGAGAACATGCAAACTCCACACAGAGATGGCCGAGGGTGGGATTGAACCCTGGTCTCTTAGCTGTGAGGTGTGTGCGCTAACCACTCGACCACCGTGCAGCCACCTGGTAAACATCTTTTGGATTATTTGCTAATAAAGCCTCACACCCGGGCCTCCATATTGTCATTACAGACCAGGGTGTAGCACAGGGGCGCACCAATCTCAGGGGCAGGATGGTCCGCTGAGTACAACCCTCAGTCCCAGTGCTCAAAGGTGCAAACAAAACAGGATCTGCCAGACAGATGTGTTCATTAAAAACCTACTTTGTGAAAAAAAAAAAAACTAAACACAAAAAAAATGTCCAAAGGATTTTAAAAGAAAGGTTTGAGATTAATTGATTTCAAGCTGAATGGTCTGCTAAAGAGCAGCCTTGAACTATCAGTAGGATACCTCTCTGGTGGATACTAAAGACCTGGAGGCAGGGCCTTAAGAGGGGAGCACTATAATCATCTCCCTGTACATGTGCACTCTGAGATGGGGGCGGCGGTTGCGTCTGGGTGGTCGAAAAGGGGAGGAGTGGGGAAGACACAAGGGGGATGAATCCAAAAGAGGGGGCTTTTCTGTAGCCGGACCGTGCTTGTGTGTCTCCGGCAGATGGACTATTGTCTGTCGAGTCTTGGGGAGTGGGTGCCCAGAGCCATGCTCGCGCCCGCACGGGGTGGCCCATTCTTTATCTCATACTTCACCTTTGTGTCCCCTACTGGGCATTGACAGATATGTCTCCTTCTGTTTGTTTTTGTTTTGTCTTTTATTATTTTGAGCGAGCGGGTCATTCGTCTCTGTGTGTATTGTCTGAGGGACAAGTTGGTGGTGACGGCGGAAGAATGCCGAGTTGGACTCTTGGAGGCTCATTTGTTGGCTGTCCATCCCAGAGGACGAGCGTATAAATCAGCCCCCCGAAAAGACCGGTGAGACAAAGTGACTGACTGTGGCACCACGGACCACCAGGGACCACTAGGGACCACCACATTGTAAAAAAAAAAAATTAAATTTTAGTTCCGTCAACTTATTTTTGTGCGTCAGGTCAACAAAATTTTGCCAAAAAGTTGAGAAAACAAGAAATGTTTTGATGCTCCCAACTAATCAAATAGTTCAGTCTAGTTCCGTCATATTGTTCTTATGCTAATGTTTTAAAAATATGTTTTAAAGACAAAACATTAAAGTTTGAATGTTTTCAAAATAAATTGTTCCAGACATTTTTTTTTAACTTGAATCCAAATTTATGTTTGGTAGCCTAACAAAATAGTTGATTTAACATAGCATTTCTCGTTGTTATGATTTGTGTCAAATTTCAACCCCGACTACTGCATTTAAGAAGCTGATACGTTTTGTCAAAAATTCCAAGTTGACCCAACTTAATTTTTTTTTACCTCACTGCGTTAAAATTTTGATTAAATCTAGCAAATTATTTCACGTAATTTCAACACACAACTAAGTTTCTCCAAATTAAAAAAACAAGTTCACGTGACTTATTGATTTAAGTTAAGTTGTGGGAACTTCATTTTTTTAGGTCAAATAACCAAATATTTTGTTCGTATCAACAATGTAAATCAAGTCATCTCAACTAATTTTCAATTAATTTCAATTTAATACGTTCTGTAAAAAAATTCCAAGTTGACCCAACTTAAAAAAAAAATTACCTCGCTGCCTTAAAATTTTGATTAAATCTAGCAAATTATTTCATGTAATTTCAACACACAACTAAGTTTTTCCAAATTAAAAGACCAAGTTCACGTGACTTATTGATTTGTTGTGGGAACTTCATTTTTTTTAGGTCAAATAACCAAATATTTTGGTCGTCTCATGTCATCTCAACTCAATTAATTCAATTAATTTCAATTTAATTGTGAGTTGAATAGACCTAATAAAGACAGTTCCCCCCAAAAAGCAACAAGTCACGTGAACTTGATCTTTTAAGTTGGAGAAACTTTGAAAAAATTTGCTGTGGGAACTTCATTTTTTTAGGTCAAATAACCAAATATTTTGGTCGTAAATCAAGTCATCTCAACTCATTTTCAATTAATTTCAATGTAATTGTGAGTTGAATTTACTTGAGCTAATTAGACTAAATCAAAAGTGAGTTGAGATGACTTGAGTTCTATTGTTGATACAACAAAAATATTTATTTGACCTAATAAAGAAAGTTCCCAAAACAAAGCAACAAGTCACGTGAACTTGATCTTTTAAGTTGGAGAAACTTAATTCTGAGTTGAAATTACCTGAAAAAATTTGCTAGATCCAAAATAAATTCCAAGTTGACCCAACTTAAATTTTTTTTAACCTCGCTGCCTTAAAATTTGGATTAAATCTAGCAAATTATTTCACGGAATTTCAACACACAACTAAGTTTCTCCAAATTAAAAGACCAAGTTCCCGTGACTTATTGATTTGTTGTGGGAACTTCATTTTTTTTGGTCAAATAACCAAATATTTTGTTCGTATCAACAATGTAAATCAAGTCATCTCAACTAATTTTCAATTAATTTCAATTTAATACGTTCTGTAAAAAAATTCCAAGTTGACCCAACTTAAAAAAATAAATAAAAAAAATAAATAAAATAAAGAAAGTTCCCAAAACAAAGCAACAAGTCACGTGAAGTTGATCTTTTAAGTTGGAGAAACTTTGAAAAAATTTGCTAATCGAAATTTTAAGGCAGCGAGGTTACAATTTTTTTTACGTTGAGTCAACTTAAATTTTTTTCCAGTGCATATGCAACCTCAACTCCTTTTAACTGCTATTAACGAGCATTAGGAATGCTCCTACAGGACTACAGTACTAATGCTAGTATTTTCCCGACAAGTCAGATACACTCATTATATTCCATTGTTGCGGTTTGGGCTCGTTCAAAACGATGCATTCACGACTACTACGAAAACTGACTGCTTCAACTACTGGAAAAGTGGCAAAATGTCCTATATATTTTCTCAAGCCATTAGGGAAGAATCTGCGTCTACTTGAGCCATATGGGAACATTTTTCTGGCCTGGTGTGGTTTCCAGCCCTGTTCTGTTAGAGCCATTAATTACATCACTACTTTTAAAGAACTATATCAGAGTAATTCAGATTACTGCACTTAGAAACACTTCCAAGAGAACACCAAAACACGATAAGTCGGTGTCAGGTATCCGAAGATTTTGTTGGAAAAAATCCCATATTATTCCTGAAGCCTTTGAGGCGGTCTTACTTGAGTGTTACATACTTGAACAAGGTGGGCGGCTCGAATAATAATCCTCAGTTCAATCTCCTTACCTTGAATTAACGAGAACCAGGCAGGGAAGTTCGCCGGTCCCGATGTTTTTATTTGCGACTCCCTATAAAAACTGCAGTTAATTACAACGTTTCAGGCTTATAAATTACAGATTGTGTAGTTTCGGCTATAATTAGAGGCATAGTCTCTAGTAGGAGTGCAGGATGAGGCCTCGTTCACTGATGTGGTGAAGGCCGGGTCCTTGATTGCGTCCCCAAAACGGGGCCATTCCTCCCACTTGTGTGCCAGCGATGGGCAACAGGCGTTATGTTTGTTTTATTTTTAATATTTTTTTTTTTTCAGTAGCTCTGGTATTGATCCAAAAGTGTTTCTACATTTGCTTTTTTTAAGCTTGGATGCAAAACCCATGAAAAAAACATACTCGTGACAACATTAGCCACCTGCAAAAAACCAAGGGACCCCCAGCCTCCCAAAAAGGCATGACGCAAATCGAAAGTTAACAAGCCGCATTCCTAAAAATCGCTTCCGCTGCGTGACATATCTTTGGCTTATCGATCGCCTCTCTACAACGTGGGGGAGCCCAGGCAGACAGTGGGATGCTAAAGAGGGTTAATCCCGGTCATCTCCACACTCATTATCTGCATTATCAATGGCCTTTAGCAAAAAGCCACACTGCAGCATGTGTGGACACAAGGGTGGGCTTCTGCGTATCAAGGGAGATCCCCCTCCCAAAAAGGTCCACATTTAGGGAACACCCTGAGGATGTGCCTGGTGTTAAAGGTCAATCCAGTGGTCATCTTTAATGCACTGCATAGTCAAGTCTATATTGTGCTTGTGTTGTTTTTTTATGACCATCCACATGGTAATGGTAATGGTAATGGTAATGGTTTTATTTCATTTGAACATGCATCAGATTCCAATTGAGTGCATCCCATAATCAGTTCCCAGTTCCACATGTCCAAAAGGAGTAGGAAGAAGCAAAGCTTATTAAATCCTACCCCTCCATCTGGTACTTTTACAATCACTAACTGTTACATTTGTTCACTTCCTGCTTTCCATAATACAGTTTAAGGTTTTTTTTTTTTGCTTTTTTATTATTTTTTTAGCATGAATGAAAATTTTCATTTTATTAATTTTTATTTTATAAATTATTTTATAATTTAAAAAAATAATAATTTTCTATTTTTTTTTTTTTACATTTTTGTCACATACCGAAGTAGGAGGTGATATGAGCATCCAATGACATAATGGGTACCATAGTAAGTGTCAATATAGTTTTAGTTTTATAGTTATAATATGTTTTTATTTATTTATTTATTTATTTTTGGTCCCGTACCGAAGTACGAGGTGATATGACCATACAATGACATAATGGGTACCATAGTACCAAGTGTTACATTTGTTAACTTCCTGCTTTTAATTTAATTTAATTTAATTTAATTTAATTTAATTTAATTGTATTTAATTGTATTTAATTGTATTTTATTTTATTTTATTTTATTTTATTTTATTTTATTTTATTTTATTTTATTTTATTTTATTTTATTTTATTTTATTTTATTTTATTTTATTTTATTTTATTTTATTTATTTTATTTTATTTCACATACCGAAGTGAACTATATCAGCAAGTATTTGTAATTTTAGAAATAAGGAGTTAGTATGTTCTCTGTAGGCGGCATTATGAATTATCCTTACTGGCCTTTTTTTGCAGTACATTTAGCCAGTGAAGATTGCTTTTATAGTTATTAGCCCATATTTCCACACAATAAGTAAGATATGGTAGAACCAGAGAGCAATAAAGAGTGTGGAGTGATTTCTGATTGAGAACAAATTTTTGCTTTGTTCAATATTGAAATATTTCTGGCCACCTTATGTTGTATATTTGTAATATGAGGTTTCCAGCTCATATTTTCATCTATTGTGATCCCCAAAAATGTATTTTCCTTCACCCTTTCAATTTAAACAAAACAAAAATGTAATCAATAGAGAGCTCCAACGTCCAACAATCTTTGCCAAAAGACAATTACATAGACTAGCACCCGCGTGGTACCACAGAATACCCTGTCACATCTCAGAAGATGGACATTTATCGTCTTGTTGGTTGGTGCTTTTTGTACAGAACATGGACACAAAAAAAGTTGGAAAAATGCCGTTTTTTCCAGGCAGTGGCGATCTGTATGTTGTCGCTTTTCCCGTGAACAAGTCCTTGAGTCCAGCTGAGGCGCTGCAGCTGTTGGTAAAGGTCAGGCCTGCCATTTCTCATTTGCACACATGTGGTCTGAGCGCCCGGAGGTGGACGAATAGGTGTGATGATGTTACACCAGCTCAGAGTAATGCCGACTTGAGAAGAAAGTCCCTCCGGTGGAGGTGGGAGTGGGAGTGGAGAAAAAATACCCAGCTCCACAGGGCATCTTTTACAGGCTTAGTATAAGACTTGACTAATCCACGGGATTCTACCTTGTTCCTACCTCGCTTAGAGCGGCTGATTGTCTGCATATGTTTGCGAGTGTAATTGTGCGTTTGATAGGATAAAAAATAAATACATTGTAATAATCACCATATATATATATGTACACTGTTGGTTTCTGAAGCGACAATGTGAAGTGTCACTGAAAACACACGTCAGTCTTTTGACACCTTACAGCCCCCCCCCACTCCCACTCTGCAGCTAATATGGGCAACATGCCCCCTCCCTCCGAGCTATCCAATTCTTTTAGCCTGGCCTCGGGCAACGGGCCTTTGCTCATTAGGGGTGCTGACAGGCGCGGTCGTCACTATGATCCCTCATCATTAAAGCATGTAAATCTCCCTGTCACACGTCCACGCACGTATGCCACCGACGCAAATATCTGACAGGGGGCGGACGACCAGGCGGGGGTTCGCCATCACGTTCACCTGAGAAATTAGAGCCACTCATCACATTGCCATGAAGAAGTCAAGGCTTGTGTATATTCATGTATATGTACATATATATGTACATATATATAATTTATTATATAATTTAAATATTTATTTAATATATAAATAAATATATAATATATAATGTGTATAATGAGAGGGTTTATGGATAGCGGACTCATTATGTACAATCCGTAATAAATACAAGTAATATATATATATATATATATATATATATATATATATATATATATATATATATATATATATATATATATATATATATATATATATATATATATATATATATATATATATATATATATATATATATATATATATATATATATAAGCATTATTATTATTATTATTATTATTATTATTATTATTATTATTATTATTATTATTATTATTATTATTATTATTATTATTGTTATATGAATAAATTATTAATGATTCAGAATTATTTAAATTATTTGTACAAATTATATATATATATATATATATATATATATATATATATATATATATATATATATATATATATATATATATATATATATATATATATATATATATATATATATATATATATATTTATTTAATTTTTTTACAAATTATATATTATTAATATAATATAATATTTATTTAAATTTGTTGTACAAATTATATATATATATATATATATATATATATATATATATATATATATATATATATATATATATATATATATAGAGAGAGAGAGAGAGAGAGAGAGAGAGAATTTGTACAAAAAATGTAAGTAATTTTGAATAAATAATAATTTATTTACTTATTTTGATATATTATATATATATATATTGTTTTTAGATATATTTTATATAATATATATTATATAAAAATATATATAATATAAAATATTTATATAATAAATAAAATAAAATATTTATATAATATATTTTAATATATAAAAATAAGTAAATAAATTATTATTTATTCAAAATTATTTCAAATATTTGTACAAATTACTGTTTACGCTCATCTACTTATTATTATTATATTATTATTATTATTATTATTATTATTATTATTATTATTATTATTATTATTATTATTATTATTATTATTATTATTATTATTATTATTATTATTATTATTATTATTATTATTATTATTATTATTATTATTATTATTATTATTATTCCACAGGAGCCAGGCAACGACATTTCCTTGGCAATTTCACTGCTGTGTTATCTGTTGTACAACAAATGTTAATGTTAAAGACGCAGTAAGTAAAAAATGTTCTATACTATGTGTACAAAAAGGGTATTTAACATGCATTTATCAAACAATTTTTTGGCTAAGTACATAGTATCATTGCACCGTATGCCCTAGTTTTTGTATCATTCGGTTTTCACCCCAAATTTTTCTTCAGTTTTCTTACAATAATGCACTTAATAAATGGGTCTGTTCGCACTACTATCCCATACGAAGTGTACTTTCTAAATATTTTTGGGTATCTATAATGAAATAATTGGAGTTACATAATTTCCTGTGTTCACAAACAATGCTTAAGAAACTAGTCTGGAGGCAAATAAATAAATGCAGATGTTACATTTTGGTAAAAAATATGCTTTAAACCGAGCCACTCAACACAAAGACTACATAAAACTACATAAAACCACGACACAAAACATTTGCAAGGAGTGTCCGATGAGACAAAAGCAGAGAGTCTCCAAAGGAAGCATCTGGTCGCTCCTGACTGAAATATTAGCGTGCTTACTGCTACTGATGATGCTGCCGGTATAATTCACACTCGTCCTCTTATTTCCTCTCTTGTTCTTTCCTGCAGCCATGTAAATAATCCCACACATGGCATATGGACAGCAGGAGAGGAGAGGCGGGGGGGATGCAACATTGGAAACGACCGGATATGCAAAGTTGTGTGCAAGAGTGTGTGCAAAAAGAATATTTAAATATGACTTACCTGAATGATGAAAGTCGCAGGTGAACATGAAATAGAAAATAGAAATAAGGCAACATTAGTTATCATTAATTACTACATAATTCCAATACAGGAAACTGGATTTACTCGTGATCCAATGTAAGACTTTTTCAATGCTGCTATTTTAAGAAGTGCTCCTTATTATTCACAATGCTGCATTCAAGTGTCCGCTTTTCACGAAGGCTTCTATTGACCGAGACTGCTCGAGGGCCTATGGAGGGATGATCTGGTTTGTCTGCGGGTCAGATTCACAATCTCGCACCTGTCGCCGCTTCCTGTGTGCCTGGAAGGAGTGCCAGCATCTGCATGCGATTACCTCCTCTTTCTTCTTCTTCTACTATTGACTGGTGCACATATGTCACCACAAAGACCACCGGATGGAAGCGGAATCAATCATTTAACGGCATAAAAAATGACAGTCCTTAACACTAAAGCAGGGGTGCTCATTAAGTCGATCGCGAGCTACCGGTCGATTGCGGAAGTGGTACTGGTCGATCGCTGGTCGATCGTGGCGTGACATTAAAAAAATATCATCCCAGCATCAATGCCGTCACTTGATTGATATACAAGGCAGCCATTCAGATGACAACTGAATGTTGCCCTTCGGGCGACCAATCAAATCAAACAACGTCTCTAAGTGCAGCAGAACTTACGATGTCAGCCTATCATCCATCCCCGTTACTTGATTGACATACAGGACAACCAGTCAGATGACAACTGAATTTTGACCTTTAGGTCACCGCTCATGCGTAAACAACGATGCAAAGTGCTAAGCTAGTCGGCGAATTGCGTCAGATTTTAAGCCCTCGCTAAAGTTTATGGTCACTAAAATGAGTGAAGGAGCTGGACCAAGTAAAAAGGCAAAAACTGGACCAAGTAAAAAGGCAAAAAACATATGACTTCCATACGGATATGGAATATTATACGGATATTATGATACGGATATTATCCATGACTGATAAACATTTGGAAGTGTGCTTGAGGCTGGCTATCAGCAGCTACTGTCCGGACTATGCATCCCTGGCTGGTTCAATTCAGTGCAAGTCATCAAAGTAAACTCAGGTAATTACAAAAAATGTTAATAGTTAATTATGTGTGTTTTGCAATATTGGCTCATTTGGTTATGTAAGGTACATCAACATACATTGTACGTACAAATAATCCTCAATACATTTGAAAATAAATAGATGTTTTGCATTTTTGTAGTGGGTAGATCATTTTGACTCGGTCATTTTAAAAGTAGCTCGCATGCTGAAAAAGTGTGAGCACCCCTGCACTAAAGGGTCACCATAAGAATATGGACCAGTTTCCACACAAACGCGTCAGGTAAGGTGCAGGGAAATTAAACTGCATCGTAGTATTTATAGTCGGGCGCCATTGTGAAAGTCTTCACTACACTTGAAAATACATAAACAGACACAAACAAGACAAAAGCAAAAGAAAAAAATAATAAAAATAATTACCAAAAATGAAACAAGTCATTACCTTTATTATTTATCACATCCCCGTGTACATGAGCGAGTAACAAATCCGCACCCACATCCGAACATATGCACACCCACAAAAACAAGGCATGTGGACAGTCTGCCAACATGCTTATCAGTGTGTCAATCATTCACCAACAGCGCCTCCGGCAGTGTTACGAGTACGCTGGCGTTGTTCTGTCACGATCTTTCCCCTAGCTGCTAATTGCACTAGCAGGGGTAGCAAGATTGGGCCGCTTGTCGGCTGTAAAATGAGTACTTCAAAGACATCCAAGGAAAGGACATGAGCGCAAACAGATAAAGAGCCACGGTGGTCTCTGTGTGCTTTAACCACTAAATAAATATACCTAAGGATGGCTAATGTGGATCAGTCAGAGAGACTGGGATGATTCTTGATAACAATGCTAAAGTAGATGGTATCAGGGTTACTGTTAGCCTGGTTAATCTCAGTGATAATGCTAGCATATAATGTCTATTATTGCCCTTGAGATGGATTTGTTTTGTTAGCCTGAAGTGGATTTACTCTAGATCTTTTACATAAGCACAGGAGCAGTTCTGATTTTAAGAGGTTTGTTTGTGTCTCAGGGATAATATTTTCAGGTATTTGGTAATGGTAATTGTTTTATTTCACTTGAACATGCATCAGATTACAATTGACTGCATCCCATAATCAGTTCCCAGTTCCACATGTCCAAAAGGAGTAGGAAGAAGCAAAGCTTATTAAATCCTACCCCTCCATCTGGTACTTTTACAATCAGTAACTGTTACATTTGTTCACTTCCTGCTTTCCTAATATAGTTAAAGTTTTTTTTAATTATTATTATTATTATTTTTTTGTCTCGTACCAAAGTACGAGGTGATATGACCATACAATGACATAATGGGTACCATAGTACCAAGTGTTACATTTGTTAACTTCCTGCTTATTTTATTTTATTTTATTTTATTATTATTATTTTATTATTATTTTATTATTATTTTTTTATTATATATATATATATATATATATATATATATATATATATTTTTTTTTTGTCATGTACCAAAGTAGGAGTTGATATGACCATCCAATGACATAATGGGTACCATGGTACCAAGTGTTACATTTGTTAACTTCCTGCTTATTTAATTTTTTTTATTTTTTTATTTTATTATTATATATATTTTTTTTAATTTTATTTTATTTTTTTTGTCATGTACCAAAGTAGGAGTTGATATGACCATCCAATGACATAATGGGTACCATAGTACCAAGTGTTACATTTGTTAACTTCCTGCCTATTTTATTTTATTTTATTTTATTTTATTTTATTTTATTTTATTTTATTTTATTTTATTTTATTTTATTTTATTTTATTTTATTTTATTTTATTTTATTTTATTTTATTTTATTTTATTTTATTTTATTTTATTTTATTTTATTTTATTTTATTTTATTTTATTTTATTTTATTTTATTTTATTTTATTTTATTTTATTTTATTTTATTTTATTTTATTTTATTTTATTTTATTTTATTTTATTTTATTTTATTTTATTTTATTTTATTTTATTTTATTTTATTTTATTTTATTTTATTTTATTTTATTTTATTTTATTTTCAAAGTACTCTGTGATATGAGCATCCAATGCCATAATGGGTACCATAGTAAGTGTCAATATAGTGATATATATAGCACATCATGACTGGTTCAAGACTCTAGAATTTCTGGGGATTTTTCAGAATTAAGACCAATAATTTAGGATTACCAAGACCTCCAAAGTCACACATAATTTGGAAACTTTGGATAGGTCAGCACATCTCAGCAATTATTTTGATGTTTTGTGCCTTTTGTTTTGCAACATGTATTTTCAAAAGCGAGAACCTGACCCTGGAACAGATTAGTGCTTTCTAAGGCAAAAAAACCCAAAAAATGTTAGCCACTCCAGCAACAAGGACTAAAGGCTACCCCTCTCAAATCTGTCTAAATCTGTGTTAGTGAGCATTCCTCAATCATAATTCATGATGAAGATGCTGAATAAATAGATTATTGCTGGTGTGCCTTAGGCTGGCCACAATAAAAGGCCACTCTAAAATGTGCATGTTTACATCTTGGGATGCTGTGGATCGGCGTGTGCAGTATTTGAGGCAAATTGTGGTCACACCAGATATTGACTGATATTGACCCTGTCTACGCTTAAAAGTGCACATTTAAAGTAACCTTTTATTGTGGCCAACCTAAGGCACACTAGTACAAGACTCATGCTCTCTAATGGGTAAGGATATGCCGCACACCTGATGCGATGATGTATGAGTTTCAAACAGTTTTAGACACATTTCTGAACAATGTTTGACAGAGATAGGTCTTTCACCTCATGAAAAATGGGGGCAAATACCTCAGTGCTGTGTTTATGTCCCACTTCCACTTGTGATTGCATCACACATGATGACTGTAAAAGGGCCCATGTGTCGACATAATCCCCCTGGAACATGACCCCACATTTCAGTGTTCCTCTGACCAAAAGAAGTAATGACGCCATAAAAAGAAGGAGGCGTAGAAGAAGGGGTTTAGGGGAAATGGGGACCAGCTGAGGAAACGATGGAATAGCCTCCAAGGAACCCCAGGACAGGTGCGAAGGTCAACAGACTTCCTGCAATGAAGTCAACAAGACACATTGTTTCTGTGTTCAAGACCTCCGCTGCTAAATCCAGAGAATGAAGATCATATGCATACATGCACGTACACCTTTCGCTCCGACTGCGATCTATGCCGTTTGTCCCAGGGGAACGCCACTGAGGTGTGAAGAGTGTGATGGGATCACCGGGAGCCATGGCCTCTTTTCATCCAATTACTCAACGATCTGACCTCGGCCTAATCTCCCTGTGAAGGCACCCCGCGGGTCGCCCACCGGGCCAAACCAGCTAATCCTGAAGGCACTGGAGTGTGTTCACTTCATTGCTTTTATAAATACAAATAAAAGCCAAGATGTGCCTGGTGCTGGACGACACCTTCTCAAAGAAAGCATTCTGAAGCTAAAGTATGTCTTAGCTTTAATGCGGCATCTGACCGCAATCTAAGTGGGTTTCCAATAGAGGATTTGTTAACTTCATGCTTTCCTTATTTTATTTTATTTTATTTTATTTTATTTTATTTTATTTTATTTTATTTTATTTTATTTTATTTTATTTTATTTTATTTTTATTTTATTTTATTTTATTTTATTTTATTTTATTTTATTTTATTTTATTTTATTTTATTTTATTTTATTTTATTTTATTTTATTTATTTTATTTTATTTTATTTTATTTTATTTTATTTTATTTTATTTTATTTTATTTTATTTTATTTTATTTTATTTTATTTTATTTTATTTTATTTTATTTTATTTTATTTTATTTTTGTCATGTACCAAAGTAGGAGGTGATATGAGCATCCAATGACATAATGGGTACCATAGTACCAAGTGTTACGTTTATTTTATTTTATTTTATTTTATTTTATTTTATTTTATTTTATTTTATTTTATTTTATTTTATTTTATTTTATTTTATTTTATTTTATTTTATTTTATTTTATTTTATTTTATTTTATTTTATTTTATTTTATTTTATTTTATTTTATTTTATTTTATTTTATTTTATTTTATTTTATTTTATTTTATTTTATTTTATTTTATTTTATTTTATTTTATTTTATTTTATTTTATTTTATTTTATTTTATTTTATTTTATTTTATTTTATTTTATTTTATTTTATTTTATTTTATTTTATTTTATTTTATTTTATTTTATTTTATTTTATTTTATTTTATTTTATTTTATTTTATTTTATTTTATTTTATTTTATTTTATTTTATTTTATTTTATTTTATTTTATTTTATTTTATTTTATTTTATTTTATTGAGGATAAGGGAATCTTAAAGAACCAAATTATAGAATGAGAACCAGATTATTTATTCCTGACAACAATACCTAATACAGACGTCCGGGCTTATCTGCAGTCCCTGTATTCCTACAAGTAAGCGGGTCTTATTACAGCGCAGCTGCAAAAAGCACCCTTCCTTTCCCTGCCCGGTCTTTTATATGTACACTCAAGGCTGGAGTCCTGAGTCTGGAGTCCTGGACCAATCAGCTTGTGTTTGCTTTTATCTTTAGCTAGCAAAATTGCAAATACCTTCAGGTTTCACGTATCAATTGGTTGGGCTTTTAGACTGGTATTCAGTACCAAAAAGTAGTTTTCTCTCGGAGCACACCAGGATTCGGATGATCGTGTTCAACCATACCAGCAGCGCAAACACACCAGAGTTGGGTTTTCACTCAACTTTCACTTTCGAGTGTTGCCCTCCTCAACAGTGGCGAAGTTAAAGAAACAGTTCAGTGGCCTTCCAGAATATAAAACAGCAAATACATATGTAGAAGGGTGGCTCCAATCAAAGACGGGTCAGCATCACTTTGCTTGTGCATCCGTCATCGTCTATCCATCAGCAGCCTAATGAGAATTAACACCTCAAAAAAAAAACAGTGTGTGATTTCCATACGGTAATCAGAATTGAAAATGACTGATGGCTTTAAAGGCAGCACTAAAAATACTGAGCGGCCCACAGGCCAGCCTTTGATACCAAAGCTCACATCAAATTGATTGTAACGCTTTCAGACAGCTTCCTCTGTGTCCTTCACATCCAAGCGATGATTTCATCAGGCTCTCATCACACGGCTCTGCCTGGAGCCATCTGCGTGGAGCCCCATCCTTCCTCCGGCAGCGGCGTGGAGAAAGCCGGTTGGCATTCCGTCTCCATTGAAAAAAAAAAACAAAAAAAAAACAGCAAAGATTTCGGGTTCGGCCGAGAGCAGAAGTGGAATAAGCTTAAGTCTGATAAATCTTTTAAACTATTACATAAAAGGATGATTCCAGTCGCCCATGATTCCATGACGTTTGATTGCTAAACTGAAAACTGCATAGACCCTCTATGTCACGGTTGTCCAAGTCTGGTCTGGGGGCCTTTTGTGTATTTGGGTATTTTTGGTATTGGTATTTGGAAAAAAAAAGTATGTCCATGAGTCGTGACCTTTGGTAATGGTTTTATTTCATTTGAACATGCATCAGATTACAATTGAGTGCATCCCATAATCAGTTCCCAGTTCCACATGTCCAAAAGGAGTAGGAAGAAGCAAAGCTTATTAAATCCTACCCCTCCATCTGGTACTTTTACAATCACGAACTGTTACATTTGTTCACTTCCTGCTTTCCAATTTTTATTTTTATTTTTATTTTTATTTTTATTTTTATTTTTATTTTTATTTTTATTTTTATTTTTATTTTTATTTTTATTTTTATTTTTATTTTTATTTTTATTTTTATTTTTATTTTTATTTTTTTGTGATATATATATAGCACATCATGACTGGTTCAAGACTCTTCATCCTTGTATTTAGCAAACATCAACTGCTTGTATTGTTTCTTGAATTGGCTCATCGTTGTGCATTGTTTGATTTCCTTACTCAATCCATTCCATAGTTTGATTCCACATACTGAAATGCTATGGCTAGCATAACGTAGTCCTAGCATAGAAGTGTTTCAAATTTTCAGACCAAAAAAATTAGGGGTGTGTATTGGCAAGAATCTGGCGATCACGATACTAGGCTCACAATACGATATATCACGATATATCATGATACTGTTAACAAGGCAATATTTTTTTTTTGTTTTTCTTGTAGTTAAAGATTATTTCCTGGAAAAAAAACTGAATTACACCAGCAATATGCACTTACTAAATATTTTTTAATTCCATTAGAACAGTATGTTATGCTGTATCACAAACTTAAAGTGTAGCATTTGGATAAATAAAGCTTTAAAATCCAGCTTTAAAGTTACAAAAAAAAAAAAAAACATAAAAAAACAAATAAATTAAATGATGTCTCAAGATCCTGCTCAAATGTTCACATTCTATTAGCTGTAAAAAAAATCCAGAGTATACAGTCCCTGACTTATCCACCATCAGAAGAGTATTTTTGTGGAACAAAGTAACTAACATCAGTAAAAAGTCCTTTTAGGATGCTTGAAATAACCATTATTTAACAAAATAGTCATATCAATTTTACAGTTTAAGTTTTTACAGTTGTATGTTACAGCATAACATACTGTTGTAATCGAATAAAAATTTGTTTCGTAAGTGCATATTGCTGGTGTCATTCAGTTTTTCCAGGAAATAATTTTTAACTACAAGAAAAACAAAAAAATATATATAAAAAAAAAACAAAATACCTGCAATATATCGACGCAATGATATTTTCTTACACCCCTACAAAAAGTCCTTATCAAGACCGTTAATTTGAGCTATGATGGGGTTCTTTGAAAACGGATTATGGGTGAATTTTGACTTTTTTGGCCAATCACCTCCAAAACTAATATGACGACTGTAGGTATGGAGAAACTCACATGACCTGCTGTCAGCGTCACCTTTGCCCATCGCTGTTATGGTGATGGAGAATCAACATGACTAATCATTTGCGTTGGTTCGGATCCTTCAGTCAAGCAAACAAATGCACTAGTATTGTCTATAAAATATAATATTTCTGCACCAAACCATGGAATCATCCCAGTAGCGGCCATTGGTCTACAAACTGGCACATATCGGTACCATCAACAACAACACAACGGGAACTCTTCGTCAACCGACCGCAGCAAGCCTTGCCTAAATGTCACCACCGCCTCGCCTCACTCCTCAAGGGCAAACATGCAGAGTATTTTTTAACCCGAATCGTACCATCGCCGCCCTGAAAGCAGCTGTTCCTCATTCTGCGGCTGACACTCGCATCTGGTGTCAAGGCTCTGAACAGACTGACAACAAAACGTTTTGGTCCAGAGCCCGCCTTGGATGGTACAGTCATTCCGATGTAGCCAAAGGGGAGCGTTGACCTCCATCACTCTCTCGGCTGAGCACCTGTCCTCGGCGTATCCAAGGTGCTCCGGGAACACTAAGGTGAAACCGTATATTTCCTTTCATGGCGAGGCTTAAGGTCTCCTTGTCGGGAAGCTGCCACCCCTCATACGCTAAATTACTCCGCACAGCATCACCCGGGCTCCCATTAGCCTTTTCAATCTGCCTGCCTTCAGCATGACGGGCCCTGGAGCCATATAGAGGATGGTAATGAAGTGTATACTCCCACCCCCCTACCACCGACACCCCCCCCAACCTTCAAACCTCCACATCACCCCAATCACAAGATGCACACCACCTCAACACGTTACTATTCAACATGGGTCACGGTATCTTTGTGTGAAGCGGGCATACACCGTATTGATGTTGCTTTTTTTTTGGCGGTGGAAGGTGGGGGGGACGGTGTTTGAGAGACAGTCCTCGACGCCCCCTTCAGTCTCCGAGCAGACACCGCCATCCATTAGGGACAGAGAGGGGTGGACACCCTGTAAATTATAGACGAGCCCCACAGAGTGAACAAAGCGCATCCTTTCTGTATTCACCATCATCGTATCGGGCATTCTTCTGCAAACCCGACATTTCAACTCCCATATTGCACAATTTGGTTAAATAGTAAAAATAAAGCAAGAAAAAAATGTATTTTTGTGAAGATTTTTAAACAGACAATCAAGGCTGACCTTTGCGCAGAAGAAGATACATCAGCCATGTTTGCACACCCAATGAGAACAATGAGTCTGAATCATCTTCGGCACTCCGCTGCAGGAAAATGACCGCCGATAATTAACATTCCCCCCTCTCAGCATCCTTTCCCATTAAACTTGCATTAATGAACGTGAGCGATAAAGACTTGAAATATTCCCCGTCACCCTAATTCTCATTTCCAGAATGAGGCGATTCTAAAAGGCACCATTACTTTACCATTATTATTATTATTTTTTTTCAATGGGCTGCAGGCTTGAACTGCTGTTGGTTCTTGGTCTTTGAGCCAAAGACCTGACATGGAGCTCATCCTTGGTGGTCCCGACATCGGCTGCGTTACTCCCAGACTGTGACCAATAGATTGTCGGGAATAGAAAATTGAATTTCAGAAGTGGGATTCAAAGCGAAACGCTGCCTTCTTTTTGGAATCACCGCTATTCTTTTCTTTTCGTGTCGTTTTGATTATGCGCCACGGAACTGGTGACGACCGAGTTTAGGATGCGACGGGGACTCCCGGGTTGAAATGAGATGCCTTTACACCCTTCTCGCCTGGACCTATATTCCCCCTAGATAGGCTTCCGTCTAATCCTCAAACACTCCGTACGTGTTCATCCATTAGCAGTGTGGCCTGGAGGCCTCTCTACCCCCCTCTGTGCTCTCCACGGCAAGATCAGGTTAATATTATATTGGTGAGGGAGACATTTCTTATTTATTGAAAGGCAGTCTAGCATGAAAAAGTGTTTGCAGGCAAGCCAGTGAATTACATGACCCCGTCTACCCTTCTATCACATCACCGAGGCCCCTGGTAATGACGCTGCCACAAAGGTAAGTAGACGTGGATGCTTTCCTTAGCCTTCATCCGCCTTGTGGAATGCCTTCAGAAACCAACATTGTTTCTGGGTTGCTAGGACTTGAATTGATGTAAAATGTTGTTGAAGGTTCCGCAATATATTACGGTCAACATTTTTTTGTATGACAAAAATTCCCAACAAAAATGTTCCAAAAAAAATTGTCTCGGTTTTCATCTGAAATTGCAGAGAACAAACTAGCCTGTGAGGTCTGCATGCTAACCACTTAGACCGCCGTGCAGCAAGGCAATGTTTCAAGTCGCCATAATTTAATACAATATAACAATCTATAACTACAATATAGATTTAATTATTACTCTTTTTGACAGATAAGGATGTAGCTCTTAACTCATTCACAACCAAATATATGTTTATTCATTTTTTTCAACCTGACATAAGGACATATTTTTATTTATTTTTTTACGGTTTTTTTACTTTTTTATGTTTTTTACATCATTTTTTTAACTTTTTTTTTTACATTTTTTAAACATTTTTTTTACATTTTTTAAACATTTTTTTTACATTTTTTACTTTTTTTACATTTTTATTTTTTTCATTTTTTTACATATTTTGCTTTTTTACATTTTCTTTTACATTTTTCACATTTTTACATTTTTCACATTTTTACATTTTTCACATTTTTACATTTTTTTAGTTTTTTAAATTTTTAAATTTTTAAATTTTTAAATTTTTAAATTTTTAAATTTTTAAATTTTTAAATTTTTAAATTTTTAAATTTTTAAATTTTTAAATTTTTAAATTTTTCACGTTTTTCACATTTTTTACGTTTTTGCGTTTTTACATTTTTTACGTTTTTTGCGTTGTTTACGTTTTTCACGTTTTTCACGTTTTTTTTGCGTTTTTCAAATTTTTTTGCGCCAGAGGCAAAAAGAGGAATTTTCACCCGGAAAACCCGCCACAAGTTGGGTGGTGCCCAGCCAATCACAGGGCACATATAGACAAACAACCATTCACACTCACATTCATACCTATGGACAATTTGGAGTCACCAATTAACCTAGCATGTTTTTGGAATGTGGGAGGAAACCAGAGAAAACCCACGCATGGCCGAGGGTGGAATTGAACCCTGGTCTCTTAGCTGTGAGGTATGCATGCTAACCACTCGACCGCCGTGCAGCCCACTATGAGGACTTATAAATGACAATATATGTTAACTCTAAATTTAAGTTTAGCAATTTTTTCACAAAACACGTACGGCAAAGCATGCTGGGAGCTGACATCATTGGCAATAATTGATGCTTTGCATCCAGCCTCCAGGTAAAATGACTTTTAGACCCCTTCTCTGGAGACAAATACTACTGTTAGAACATCATTAAAAAGTCATTTTTGCATAATAAGGGACACGTTGAAAGCCTCGGTTCCTTGTCCATGTGTTCTTTCAAGGGTGCTTGTAGTGCCGGAGCCACACAAAGACAAGAAGTACTCAACCTCCACTTCACGGAGGAGAAGGAGAAATAAAAACGGACATGGAGGCATAGCAGAATACGAGTTATGAACAGGAAGTCATCAGAAACTAAACAAGCTGATGACTGAGTAGGATTCAAGTGTGTAAGAGCAACATGAAAACCCTTTACTTAAGAACACTAATCAGCGTCACAAACTCCAGCAATGATGTTTTGTCCATTTTTGTCCACCAAAGCACTCTGACCTACAGTGCTTTTAAACGAGAGTTGGGGACGTGACCTCCAGCGGTGTGGAAGACTTTCAGGGAGAACGGCTGCGGTAGCTTCAGTGTCGGTCTGTATTATGTAAAGCCACTTAAAGCATCCTTTCCACTTATTTCACACGCTGCTGGGTCGTCGTCGCACAGCCTGCCAGCTCTCGCTTTCACAGCCAGCCAGAGTCGGCGGCGTCTGCTTGACCTGTTTCTGCTCAACACGACTCTTTAGCCACGCTGCATGCTCGCTCTTTGTCTTTTATTTCACCATTGCCACCACTCAGCAGGAGATCAATGGCGTGCGGCATGGAAAAAAAAAAAAAAAAAAACACAACTCCGGAATCTTCTCCTCTTTGCTAATTAGAAACTGTGGAGGATTTGCATTTTGAGTTGCAATGCACATGGCTGCTATTATGGGGGCATCCGTATTAGGGTGGTCCTTATATGGGGGGGTCAAAAATTTGTTTTGGAAATGTTCAACTCTCACCCTCTAAATGTGTTAGGATATCAATAAAAACTCACTGTGCTAAATTTTGATTTTTTTTCAACAATATTTAGAGCAGGGGTCTCAAACACGTGGCCCGCGGGCCAAATGTGGCCCGCAGGACACTAGTTTGAGACCCACGCCTTGATATGAAAGTTTAATGTTAAAGTTTGATATGGATGCTGTATGGTATCATGTACCCAGAAAAAATTATTACGTTTGATTAATGTTCATGTTAAAGGTTAAATAACTGTTAATAGTTATCCTCCCTATCCGTGTGGAAGTGGTAAGTTTTTGGCTATTTAAGTTGAAAGGAAATAACTTGAAGGCTACCGTTTAGGTCGCTAGCTCTCTAGTTTGCGAGTTAGCATGTGTCTCGAGACCCTGCAGTTGCGCAATATGTTGTAAATAAAAAGAGTATAAATGTTAATAATAATAATTGAACATAGTTGAATAATAATAATAACAACAACAACAACAACAACAACTATTATTATTATTATTATTATTATTATTATTATTATTATTATTATTATTATTATTATTATTATTATTATTATTATTATTATTATTATTATTATTATTATTATTATTATTATTATATTAATAATAACAACAACAATTATTATTATTATTATTATTATTATTATTATTATTATTATTATTATTATTATTATTATTATTATTATTATTATTATTATTATTATTATTATTATTATTATTATTATTATTATTATTATTTTTATTATTATTATTATTATTATTATTATTATTATTATTATTATTATTATTATTATTATTATTATCATATTTACAACATATTGCACAACTGCAGGCTCTTGAGACACATGCTAACTCGCAAACTAGAGAGCTAGCGACCTAAACGGTAGCCTCCAAGTTATTTCCTTTAAACTTAAAAAGCCAAAAACTTACCACTTCCACACGGATAGGGAGGATAACTATTAACAGTTATTTAACCTTTAACATTATTATTATTATTATTATTATTATTATTATTATTATTATTATTATTATTATTATTATTATTATTATTATTATTATTATTATTATTATTATTATTATTATTATTATTATTATTATTATTATTTTATTATTTTTTTAATTTTGTCTTATTTTATTTTTTATTTTTTTAAGAAAAAAGTTTGATAACAAAAGGAGTACAAAAACTGAAAAACAAAGTAAAACACACAAAAAAAAACATGACAAAGTACACAGTACAAAATATAACTAAGGAAGCTGCGGAAGAACATAAGCAGGACTTGCATAAATACTCATAAGAACTAGTCAGAAAAATGATCAGCAGAGACGTGTAGGGTAGATATTGCAACAATCTGGCACAGGGTTTTTGTTTTAACTTGCCCCGGGCCATCGGTCCATCGTTATTGTCGAGCCCTTATGAGTGTTGCATCCTGACTTACTTTGCACCAATTCAATTGTGAAGTTGATAGCAGCGAGGGGCATTATCCACTTGCGGTTATTAATTCAGCTTTTCATGCATGGGGGGGGGGGGGGGGGGGCTCTCGCTACCCAGATCCTAAGATATTCACAGGCTGTAATTGATTCAGGGATTCTTGGCTGATAAGGTATCTTGTTGCAGGCGAGACGGAACGTTTGCAGCTGGATGGTGTTTGCGCTAATGGCCAACAGCGCAGAGGTGGTGGTGGGGGGGGGGGGGGGGGGGGCGGCCGTAGCCTCTGACCCATATATTTACACCCCTTTGACAGAGCCCCAGGACACAGTCAATAATAGAATATTCATGTGGAGGAGAACTGCACCGCTAAGATTCAATGACGGAATGTTTAGGAAAATAGGATGGAATGATGGAATGGAGTATTAATGGAGTATTTAATATTACGGATGCGTATTTTGTTAGCTTTCAGCAACGAGGCAAAACAAAGGCTGTACTCCACAGCGAGGAGACAACGCCCTCTCTTCAGATTCTGTGCGCGGTGTAGCGGGATAACTATCATGTATATTTCATGCTCGCTCTCCGTCTTTATGTTTGGCCTGCAGGTCTAACATAAAATACTACAACATTCCTCAAGTCACACACGCATGAGAGTACTGGAACCTGAGTAGAGCAAAAAGGCAATGACTGATTTTTTGGTGTATCATTCACAAAAAAACATAGACATTTCATGAAATAAATTGTAATAAAGCTTTACCTAAAAAATAATAATCATGTACCCAGACCACATATTTCAAAGAAAATTATCCTGAATTCCCTCTTTAGTTAAATTAAATACAATTCTATAATTGTTTTTGAGAGTCATGCAAAATTAAGAAATTTTTTTTTTTTATCAAGAGTAAAAAAAAAAAAAAAAGAAATTAGTCAATACATAACAAACAAAAAATACTATTGGATGCATTATTTTAGTTAAAAATAAATAAATAATCATGTACTCAAACACATATTTCAAAGAAAATTATCCTGAATTCCCTCTTTAGTTAAATTAAATACAATTCAATAATTGTTTTTGAGTCATGCAAAATTAAGACAAAAATTTCATTTTTATCAAAACAAAAAATTATATTGGATGCATTATTTTAGTTAAAAACTAAATAAATAATAATAATAATCATAAAATTAAAAATAAAAATAAAAATAAAAATAAAAATAAAAATAAAAATAAAAATAAAAATAAAAATAAAAATAAAAATAAAAATAAAAATAAAAATAAAAATAAAAATAAAAATAAAAATAAAAATAAAAATAAAAATAAAAATAAAAATAAAAATCCTGTACCCAGACCACATATTTCAAAGAAAATTATCCCGAATTCCCTCTTTAGTTAAATTAAATACAATTCAACGTCCTTACAATAAAATAATCCTGTGTCCACACCATGCAGAGTCAGCAATGCATTTAGTCATAATAGGCTTATTGAAGAACCAAAGATTAAAACGTAGCACAAGATAAATAAATGAAAAAAAAAAAATTACTTATATAGCATAACCACCCCCTCCTTCATCAAGTGGTTCAATCCAAAGCCTTCAAGCAAAAGAGGTCTCAGTGAATTATTCAGTGTTATCAATATTGACACAAAGTAAATATTTCACCACGTCGCCAAGGTCCTGCATGGCTTCATGTCACAATAAATTACTCAAATCCCTTAATTTCAGCTGTGAACTGATTAGGAATGCTTGTGCGGATGCAAATATCCCAAATAAAGAAATAAATCTAGACAGGAAGTCGGAGAGAGTACATAGCAGAGAGGAACCTCTTAATATTTCAACAGCGACTTCACAAGGAGGACGATGAAGAGGAGACGGCAGCACCTTGGCAAAAGGTATGCCAGATGTCTTCTTCGGAATTTACAGAGAAATCAATCCCTTTCACTGCTCCAGACGTCCAATCATAACGCATTGTTTTAATAGCACCCCCGCCAGTGTCGGGATGCCGTGAATATTCTGCTGAATATTACGACACCCAGAGGTTCTCGGCACGAGACGGCGGGATAAACGAGGAGCAAATGCACTTAGAGGCTAACAATAAATCAAAATGTGCATGGCTTTAATGTGAGCCCTTATTCTTAAAACGAGATTGTGCACCATTTTGACTTAATCATCTCCGTCTCCTTATTTTATGGCACCTTTGCAGCCATAATCATCATGTACCTTGTGTATGTTGACAGAAAACAACACGCAGTAAGTCTCCATTTCATGATAAAAAGAAAGCGATATAATGCAAATGTACTTGCAGCCGCCATACAGTGATGCAATTTGACTTTGTCTACCTGCGCTGTGCCTTTCCATGAATAAAGAGAGTCAAAGAAGAGCATTTAATGGGAGCCGACACTACGGGGAACCTGGCGTCACCAGAGACAACACAGCAAATTAGCCGATAATTACATTTTTCTCCATTAAGGAAAGAACGGAGTAATAACTCACACTACCGGACCCCCCGCCTCCGTTTATATCTCTATTCTGCTCATGCGGGGAGGATAAATATATGAGCGATGTTTGGTTTTAGTGGACAAACACAATGAAGCTTGGCTACAGGTGTGTGTGTGTGTGTGTCAAATGACGCAGCTTTTGCCCCCCAGATGTTGATGCCCGGTCAAGGCGAAGATCCACGGCCCCCACCTTCATGCTCACTGATCCAGGTAATTACGTCATCTATCTGACCCCCACCCAGCTCACACACCGCCACATCACGGCCAGCGCAGTCCTCTCACAACACAGACGCGAGTCACACGGGTTCATATGTTCAAACTATGTCTTCGTCCAAATGCGATAGAGGATTTATTTTATTTTTATTTTTATTTTTATTTTTATTTTTATTTTTATTTTTATTTTTATTTTTATTTTTATTTTTATTTTTATTTTTATTTTTATTTTTATTTATTTTTTTTATTTTTATTTTTAGATTTTATTTTTTTATTTTAGATTTAGATTTAGATATTTCTTTTATTTTTTTGTATTTTTATTTTTTATTTTAGATTCTAGATTTAGATTGATATTTTTTTAAATATTTATATTTATATTTATATATATTTTATTTATTTTTATTTTTAGATTTTTATTTTTTTTATTTTATATTTAGATTTAGATATTTTTTATTTTTTTATTTATTTTTATTTTTATTTTTAGATTTTTATTTTTTATTATTTTTTATTTTTTTATTTATTTTTCTATTTTTCTATTTTTCTATTTTCTATTTTCTATTTTTTATTTTTTATTTTTTATTTTTTATTTTTTATTTTTTATTTTTTATTTTTTATTTTTTTATTTTTTATTTATATTTATAGATTTGTATTACCTTGATTTTGCACTGTAAACCTGGAATTGAGAAAAATACCTAAAAACATGACATTTTGTCCTTCATGCTTTCCCGCTTGACGACAATCAGCGATAATTCCGGCTAGCATAAAACCGTCCTTGCTAGTAAATAAAAGAGACGCATTTCAAGTCAAGTAACCCTCGTGGGACCTCAAGGTGAGCGCAGAGGTAAAGGTCAGCGCCTTGCTCGTGACCCTTTGACAATCTCAGCGGCCGCCTTCATCAGAGGAGGCGAGCACACAATCAACCTTGGCAAGATTGTCCTGGACAAGCCAGCATGGGAGCCATTCCGAGTCTTCCCATCGCTGCTCCTTCCCAACAGAAACACGAGAGAATGTGTCATTTCACAGCTGAAAGACTTTCCTTTTGCTTCATTTCATATCATTTGTAAAAGAGAACTTAAACCCCTCCATCGGCACACCACCTTGCGGTATTCGTCTCCCCTTGGTGGGCCGTAATGCTCGTCTTATTTTCCCCGGCTTTGCTCGTCAGACTTCCCCATCCCAGCAGGGACGGGGGTAAAGACGAGGAAAAATCAGGAGAAAATAAGGAATGAAATTAAGACAATAGAGTTGCATGTTGCGCCTCTGGGCTTTTTTATATATAAAAATTTTTTTATATATAAAATAAATCTACAAATATACATATAAATATATCTATATCTATATAAAAACAATAATTTCTATATATATAATATATAAAAATAAATATATCTATATCTATATAAAAACAATAATTTTTATATATAAAATATATAAAAATAAATATATATATATATATATATATTATTACTTTTTTATTTATGTATTTTTTATATATAAAAATAGACAACATAATTGAATATTACTACACATACTGTATGTGTGCAATAATAAACACCTCACCCTAATTGACACTGAAGATGACAAAGTGGTCACCCCAGGCTGAGGTAATACTGCATGTAGTACACTGTATTAGTATGTCAATGGCTCCTCTCAGCCATGTATTTATGTACTGTAAATATTTGGTACAAGATGCCAACACACGCATCACTTCCTACCTGTACCCATGTCCCATTTCCCCCAATCACGCCCACCTTCCCGCGTCAGCTGGCCTGGCCTGGACTGGACTGGACCGGGGGGGGGGGTGGGATCGATGCCGGGGAAACAGCCTCGTAACGACCCGGATTAATGATGAAAAATTTGGTGTCATGCAGCCAGCTCCTAGATATTCATCACAGGCGGGGGGGAAGCTCTGCCAATAGTTGCCTCTTAGCCTGCCCCTGACCTGGGAGGCTGGCTGGTGGAACGCAAATGTGGCTCCCGCCGTCTCCAGCTGGAAGCCTAATGGCGGCGCTCTCTCTGGGGCATTGGTCCAGAAGAGGACGGGTAGCCTTGCACTGATACGAGAGCTGTTGCTGCAGATGCTCTTTATAGGCCTGGGCTGCGGCTAACGCCATCGACTGTCAGTCATAACGACGACATCAACGTTCGGTACAAAGAGAAGCCAATTTGTGTCTATCCAACTTTCAAACTTCACCTTCGCTTTTAATGGAGAGGCTGCAAACACAAAGGAAGCTGTTATTGAGGCCTTGAGCGAGGACTGGAACATGTCTCCAGGTGACGGAGAGACAAGGCTATTACAAACTGTCAAAGGAGAAAGTCCATTCAAGGAATCGTTCAATTGTTCCGAGAGTACTTTTCACCCACCTGCGATCTAAATTGCTTGAGCTTGCTTTGGATCTGTCACATGATACAAATGGAATATCATTCCTGAAGACATTTTTGGAACGTTAGGGTGCTTATTTTACTGTGTTTACTTTATTTATTCATTTATCTGGTATTCTTGGGATTCACATAGTTATGTACGTACAGTTTTGTGTTTCGGATCTCCAGGAAATCACTGCTGGGAGGGGCTATCATGTAAATAAAATGGACCAGAAATACCCTGAGAAGACCCTAATATCCCTAATATATTTGCTCAAACGGAAAGAATCTAACCTTTGTATACACCTCATTCCGAAAGAAAAGTGCCAATCCGAATGAATATATAATGGGATTCACAGATGTGGAATATTCCTTTCCCCAATCCGATTGAGGTATCTTGTACCCGCTCAATCGGAAAGTTGTCAGACTTTCTTTTTCACTACCTTCACCTTTTCACTTCCTGGTTGCTGTGCAGAGTATGTTTCTATTGGAAAGTTGCTGCCGGAGGTCTAAAATGCACTTCTGTCGACTCGTGGCGGGTTTTCCGGGATAAAGCTCCTCATTTTGCCTCTAGCGCCAAAAAATGTAAAAATGTAAAAAAATGTAAAAAAAATGTAAAAAAATGTAAACAAAATGTAAACAAAACGTAAAAAACGTAAAAAACGTAAAAACGTAAAAACGTTAAAAACGAAAAAACGTAAAAAAACATAAAAAACGTAAAAAACGTAAAAAACGTAAAAACGTAAAAAACGTAAAAAACATAAAAATGTAAAAAATGTAAAAAATGTAAAAAAAACTTTAAAAAACTTTAAAAACTTTAAAAACTTTAAAAACTTAAAAAACGTAAACGAGTAAAAAAACGTAAAAAATTTTAAAATGTAAAAAAAACGTGAAAAAAGTTAAATATACGTCTTTATGTCAGGTTGAAAAAAACAAATAAATATGTCTTTGGTTGTGAAAGAGTTAAGGGCTACATCCTTATCTGTAAAAAGGAGTAATATTTAAATATATATTGTAGTTATAGATTGTTATATTGTATTAAATTATGGCGACTTGAAACATTGCCTGTACAGGTAATAAGTAAAATCTAGAGGACATTTTGACTCTGGAAATATCATTTCCCATTTGTAGTGCTTGGATAAGAAACAATCACGGTAAATGGCAGAGGTACAAAAGTACATTTTGAAAAAAAAAATGGCGGCTAGCAATCGGCACTGGACTGCTAAGGAAAGTTTGTTTTTGATTCAAACTAAATTTCAAGACTGGACGAAGGAAAAACTGGCAATACGGAGTTATTCCAACAAGTGAAAGAAAAACTCCAGGAAGTCGGTATCACAGGATGTTGGTGTTTACGTTTTACTGGGCATGCCCCATTGACTATTCTGGTTGATTATAGTGCCGCATGTAGACTATATATTGGAATATTCCTTTCCATGTATACCATTGCTTTCGGAAAGGTCATTCGTAAAGAGAAAAACTCCTCATGTAACCGTGGCTACTGTGACAAAATAAACTCCATCTCATGATTTTGACCGAAAGGACAAACCTTCCCCACCCAACCAATCAGAATTGACTCCTAGCACCCTGCCACTGCAGACATGGCACTAATGGCCACAAAGGTTTGCTATGAAGGAATGTGGCGCATAAGCGGATATCAAGAAGTGGAGAATGGGTGATGGCGATGCTGATGGTGACGGTATGGAGCAATTAAGTGTGCGTGGCTGGGAGGAGTGGAGGTGTGTGGACGGGTGATAAGGACAGCGGTGCAGCCATAACTCATGCAGCAGCAGCAGCAGCAGCAAATGGACTGCCAGCAGGATGACGGCTCAGCCCTGGCAGCCGGAGAACATCGGAGGTGTGTGTGTGGCAGAACAGACTGGATAAGGAATAGATTGCAATGAAAAGTGCGTTTTATCATGCTATAATAGACAAGATGGTGACGATGGACTTGGACAGTGACCCCTCCAAATTCAAATAATTACAGTAAATGACATTGTGTTTTATTGTTTTTCAAGTTCTACTATTATTTTTTTTCAAGTGCAAACTACCTATGTTGAAATGTTGCTTATTTGAACACCCTTACGCAAAGGAAATCAGACATTTAATTGGAATTGGATAAGCTGCAGCATACCCTAATGAGGTACCCTAATGAGGTACCCTAATGAGGATAAGCGCTATGGAAAATGGATGGCTCTCGCTAACTAAAAGGGAAACACGTCGTTTTTCAAGGTTGACTATTGTGAAAACATGACAATAAACTATGCTTAAACGTTACAAAACGGTGACAAAAGCATAGCCAAGAGATGAATTAGCTCTAGTTTCTATTCTTTGTTTAAATAATGAGCCTCAGGTTCTCGTGTTATTTTCTGTTTCTAAAGCTAAAATAATGCATAAGGCTAAAAATAATCAATTACCTAAAAATGTCATCCAATACTTACAAAATTTAAAATTAAAAAAAAATTAAAAAAATTAAAAAAAAATAAAAAAAAATAAAAAAATTAAAAGAATTAAGAAAATTTAAAAAATTTAAAACAATTAAAACAATTAAAACAATTAAAACAATTAAAACAATTTTAAAAAATAAAAAATGTAAATGAATTTAAATTAAAAAAACAAAAAAAAATTGAAAAAAATAAAAAAAAAATTAAAAAAATTAAAAAAATTAAAAAAATTTAAAAATTTAAAAAAATTAAAAAAAATTTAAAAATTTAAAAACTTTGAAAAATTTTAACAATTTTAACATTTAAAAAAATATTAAATTTTTTAAATAAAAAAAATAAACAAAAAAAACTTAAACTATATTAGGAAAACAGGAAGTGAACAATTGTAACAGTTACTGATTGTAAAAGTACCAGATGGAGGGGTAGGATTTAATAAGCTTTGCTTCTTCCTACTCCTTTTGGACATGTGGAACTGGGAACTGATTATGGGATGCACTCAATTGTAATCTGATGCATGTTTAAATGAAATTAAACCATTACCATTACCATAATTTGAAGCCTGCTTATGCGAGTCGACTTAAGAGTCGATTATTTTGGTCAATATCAGCAGTCAATCACATATAATATTGACAATTACTACACAGTCGACAATCTTCTTGAAGAAACAACCATAAAATGACTTAAATTAGCCAAGATGAGATAAGATTTTTACGGTCTTGTTACTGTTGTGCTGACGTTCACTTTATCTATAAGATCCAGTCTACAGTCACAGACCCCCAGGCTTCTCTGTGCCCCCTTTCTTGCGGTCAGCAAATCGGGAGCTATCTCCCCAGCCTTTGGAGCGGGGCGGGGGTTGCAGAAGGACATCCTGTCCGGTTGTCTACCACAGCACGACAAGCAGATGTATGCCCCTTCCGTGTGTACAGCATGCATATGGATGCGCAGGTTCAAGCACTTGACAAGGGATTGAGACCTGTGAGGGGATCGGCAGCGGTTGCACTCAAGGGACTGGGGGAAAAGGGCATCTCTCGGCGGAGACAAAGTCATTGTCATCTATGACATTTGGTGTGCCACCTTTTCACTTTACATGACGCACACGTTAAAACGTGCTGCTCATAATTTGAGCGAAATCTTGAAGGTCCAACCAGAACTATTTTCTGTAGCAAACTTCCATCCCCTGACTTATAACTGTGGTCTTTTTCTTCCGAGAAACAGCTTATGGATGCTGCTGATATCAGCAGTCTTTATGCCGAGCTCCAAAAACCCATCACTATCCCGCCATATTCTGCAGCACAGTCGTCGGGAAAAGATGGATCTGATTGGACTAACAAGGAACAGATCTTGGCTCAGGAGGCACATCTGAGGTTATAACTCACACAGCAAAATATTTTTTTCTCCGTTCAAATATGCAAATGACATTGGACATATTATCCGACTTGTGTAGACTCTGCCAGACAGTGCAAACAAGGGCCAGAAGGAAGTGCTGGCTGGCTGGTTCTTCAAGAACCCCCTCAAAATACCACCTCCCCCTAGCTCTGTCACCTGCTTGGCACCCCCTCGGCTTAATTAGTTACCAGCAATCAAACGGTTTGCAGATTAGGAGCGCTATAAAACACTGTAGGCAGATGATAAATCCTCAGGAGAGACAAAGGCCTTGCCGAGCAAAACAAAATGCTGAAACTGTTTATTATTATGTTGACTTGCGGGGAAGATTGGAAGCGAGAAAGAGACGGGGAGAGGGGTTGGGCTCTTATCGCAAATACACCAAAAACCCAGTGGGTTTGAGAGAGATGTGTAAATTAGGGACGCAGTAATTAGACCAGACCAACCCCCTGCACATAGTACCCTAGGTATATAAAAATGAAAATAAAAAAAAATATTTTTTTTTATAAAAAATAAAAATAATAAAAATAAAACACTTTAAAAATTAAAATTAAAATTAAAATAAAAATATATTTTTTTATTTTTATGTAAAAATAAAAATAAAAATATTTTTTTTTATTTTTATGTAAAAATAAAAATAAAAATATTTTTTTATTTAAAAATAAAAATAAAAATAAAAATAAATTGTATTTTTATTTTTATTTTTATTTAAAAATATTTTTTATATATTTTTAATTTTATTTTTATATATATATTTTGTATGTATATATATAATATATACATACAAAATGTATACATAAAAATAAAAATAAAAATAAAAATAAAAATATATTTTTTTATTTTTTTATAAAAATAAATTTTTTTATTTTTATTTTTATTTTAAAAATAAAAATAAAAAATAAATAAAAATAAAAAATTTTATTTTTTTATAAAAAAAATTATTTTTATTTTTATTTTTATTTTTATTTTTATTTTTATTTTTATTTTTATTTTTATTTTTATTTTTATTTTTATTTTTATTTTTATTTTTATTTTTATTTTTATTTTTATTTTTATTTTTATTTTTATTTTTATTTTTATTTTTATTTTTATTTTTATTTTTGTGAAGCCAATCTTAGGGATAAAAGTTGACCTCTGAAGAAAAATCGTAGCCATGATGTAAGATGATGGTTCCAGTTGATTCTAACAAATCTTGCTTTGTGTTCTTGTCTTTTGGAAAATTTCAGACCTTGAGATCTTTGCTTGCAGAAAAAAATACATACAGGTCAATAAAAAGCATTTAACATTCTCTGGTTGACCAACAAAAGACAATCAATATCAGGGGTTCCTCGAACGTAATACCTTGTTGTGGCAATACGGTGCTTTCCTTTAACGAAGAGTCCGCACAGGACAAAAGGCATTCCTTCCTTTGCCGAGCGTAATTATGCTTTAAAAAAAAAAAAAGGTGCCGCAGGAGTAAATTCATTACCCAGCCGGCTCGCCCTAGTTGCCCGCTACCCTCCATCTTTGTCTGGCCCAGCTCGATGCATGCAGACAGGGCCCGAAGACACACAAGCACAGTCAGCAAGCTCCCAACAGATCAAGCACAGCTACAGGGCTACAGCTACAGCAACCAAAGACCCCCAATCAAACCCACCTCCCCCTCTTCCATGCAAACCCTCATGTTGAATATGTGCAAAGAAAAGGCACACTCTATAATATGATACAAAAACACTCACATTCAAATAATAAAAAAAAACATTTGTTGTAGCTTTGGGCTGCTTTTTTTTCCAGGAGTTTGCAGACATGACCCCAATTTCCTCCCACACACATCCACACAGGCACATCACGCAAAGGGTGATCCCTATGAGCACACTGAGGGAAAACCCGACGACATACAATATGCAAAAATCTAAATAAAACTCACTGTTTTTAATAAGAGCTTTTCCTCTTGTTGACTTTGAGGACTGAAGTCCTCACATAGCAGAGGTCAATATAAAAATTGATGGCATTGATTTCCTGGCCCGAACTGTCTATCACTGTTGAAAAGGTAGACATGGAATTGAGTGGCGGCTGGCGGAATATTGGTTGACGACCCGAGGGAATAGAATAAAGCAGCAGGGTGGTGAGATTGCTGTATAATGAAGCTCTGCATGGCAACTTCATCGATTGGAACCAATCACTCGCCTTGTTGTTTGCATTCACATTATATTATAATATATACAAATATTTTGAGCCATATCTTATCATTTTATCATTTACACCAGGGGTGGGCAAACTTTTTGACTCGCGGGCCGCATTGATATGACAAAATTTATGGGGGGGGGGGCAGATATATTTTACACGTAACAGTCCACCTGGTATTATTGTATCTGTAAAATTGCCATGCAATCTGCTATTATTATTTATTATTTTATATTTATATTTAAATATTTTAAAAATAATAAAATATTATAATAATTACAATACAATTAAAATAATAATTATTATATTATTATTATGTAAAATATGCAAATATAACAATAATATTATATATAATTAATATAATAATTAGCATTAATATAATAATTATAATAATCATAATAGTTCTAATAATAATTATAATAATCTAATAATAATAATTATTATTAATAAAAAAAAATAATAATAATAATAATAATAATAATAATAATAATAATAATAATAATAATAATAATAATAATAATAATAATTATTATTATTATTATTATTATTATTATTATTATTATTATTATTATTATTATTATTATTATTAATTATAAATAAAATGTATAAAATGTACAAAATAATAATAATAATAATAATAATAATAATAATAATAATAATTATTATTATTATTATTATTATTATTATTATTATTATTATTATTATTATTATTATTATTATTATTATTATTATTATTATTATTATTATTATTATTATTATTATTATTATTATTATTATTATTATTTGCTTGTGTCCCTTTTTTCAGGAGCACTTTGTAAACAACAGACCATGTCAAACAACAAAATTGATACAACCATCAAAAGGTTGGCTCAGGCCATGATGCCAGCTTGTATGTTGAGTTTAAATGAAATACTTTGGAAAGATCGGGCGGGCCGTATTCAAACACTTGGCGGGCCGGATGTGGCCCCCGGGCCGTAGTTTGCCCACCCCTGGTTTACACAGTAAGTGCATACTCGATACCGATGCTGACAGTATTAGCGATGTCCGAAAATAAGGGCTGTATCTTTTGAAGGCTGCATTTGAGGGCCCATTATGTCAAATTTGAAGGCTTATTCAAATTGAGTCCCGCAATTGCAGCCTCCTTTTTCGTTCGCCTTCAAATAAGACCCAACATGTCTCGTGTCTTTCATGTCGTGATATCTTTTTAGCTGTCACTACTCAGACTTTTAAGTTCAGCTCACAAATGTGATTTCCCTTTCAATACAAACCTTACATGCAGCCTGCAAATACTGTCTAATGTTTTCGGGGGGGGGGGGGGGGGGGGGGGGGGTTACGGTACTAGTACCACATAGCAAAATAATGTGTTCACCAAAAACCCGTTCAAATTTTAATTGAAATGCAGTCACACCCCTTGGGTCCTTAATAACCTCCAAAATCCAAAACTCCTTCACATGAAATCACAAATTTCTAAAATCACAAATACATCAACTTGCTGATATAGTTAATTTTCAAACAGCTAAAATAATGCATAAGGCTAAAAATAACCAATTAGCTAAAAATGTCATCCAATACCATGCTTCAGCACGAGGTGCATTATTAAAAAAAAAAAACTTTAAACTGTGTTATGGAAAGCAGGAAGTGAACAAATGTAAATGGAACTAATTTAAACAAAAGAAAAATACAATAATGTCAGTATGCTGCCAATACTGCTGTTACAACTACAATATCCGCTGGCATAAAGTGAATGGAGTGAGGTTCCCTGGTAAAAAAAAAAAAAATAGTACCTGCATTTCTAGTACCTGTATTCTGAGGTTAAACTACTGGGCTGAGTTCATATAAATATTTACAAACAGTCAGGTCTGTTTGGATGTGAAAAGATTTAGCTCTGAGCCTCAGGTTCTGGTGTTATTTTCTGTTTTTAAAGCTAAAATAATGCATAAAGCAATTTTTTAAATTTTTTAAAATTTTTAAAATTTTTAAAATTTTTAAAAATTTTTAAATTTTTATTTTTTTTTACATTTTTTTAAAAATTTTAACTTTTTACAATTTTTATTTTTTTTTTAATTTTTAAATTTTTTAAAAAAATTCTAAATTTTTAAAATAAAAAAAACTTAAACTATATTAGGAAAGCATGAAGTGAACAAATGTAACAGTTACTGATTGTAGGATGCACTCAATTGTAATCTGATGCATGTTCAAATGAAATAAAACCATTACCATTACCATTACCAAATTGCCCAGTCCTTCAAATGCAGCCTAGTAACATTTTTGATTTGGGGGAAGATACACCCCCATTGTCTATCGTGTGCTCCCACATCTAAAATCCTTTTAGTTCTACTGCTCAGTACTTCAAATTCAGCCCACAGATGTGATCTTCTTTTCCAATATTTTTGAGGATTCAGCACTACTTCCCTTCACCGCCTCCCACGTCACAAAATCCTTTGCTTGCCACTGCTCAGACCTTCAAATGCGGTCCACAGAGGCCTCCGTAAGCCTCTGTAGACCTCATACAGCGACGCAGGATGCAGCTTCTGAATTGGAACATGGCTACTCACTGCTTTCCTATTCATTATAAGCTATGATCGCTTTACTTTTGATTCATTTACCGCACACGCCACGTCGCCTCAGCCATTTTATAGAACCTCCATTATGTCCGTCAGTCTATCTGCCCGTCTTTGGGATGGAATAAAAAAAAAAAAAAAAAAAAACGCATCTGCAGCCTCTCATCTCCTCCCCTTCCTCAGCATGTCGGCCTGTGTGTCTGTGAGGATTCATCATGCATCCTTAGGTCCCGATCAAGGGGAAAACACCTCCCCTCTCGCGCTCTCTCCCTCCTCCGGCTCCTCTTGCCCTCATCCAACATTAATGGCTCTTGGTTTTTTAATGAGGAAGTGGGTGTCCCTGTGCAGTGTTGTCTGTAGAGGCCTTGCAGAGAAGGAGATGGGGGGGCCTGGGGAGGATGGCAAAGAGATGTACTGGTGCAAAACACATCCCTCTGGCTTGTGAGGCTCAAATGCCAGTCTTGCAGGGTATAGAACCAAAGGGGGGTAAGGAAGTAACTCTCTTTGTAAATATTACCATGCCCTCAATCAAGCAAACAACAAGGGAATTAAAGACACGTCGCTTGTTAAGCTGCTAGCAAGTGCATAACTGCATTAACATAGTTTGTTATTTATAGCCTATATTGTTGCAAAGTGAGAGCTCTCAACGTAGAATCATACCCGCATGCCATGACACTGCCACCGGGATTGTATATCTATACAAGTATTTATACACATTGAGTGTATAATCTAACATTATCATGATCATAGATTTGAAATGTATGAAAATAGGCCAAATCCCTGCAAAAATGTGTTTTCAATTATTTTTTGCATCACTAGGTGCAATGAATGCAACATAGTACAAAACATCTTTTTGGGAAAAAGCCACATAAAAGGAAAAAGAAAAAAAAAATCCCTCCGCCGCCAACACAAAACCTCATTCCGCTCTATCTATGTGTGGCATCAGCTTGGCACTCATATTCACTTTTTTTTTTAATATCATAGATTTATGGTCTAATAACCACTCAGTGCTCTCTTAAGAGCGTTGTGGCAGAGCGCGATAAAATAAGACATTTTGGCAGAATAATCATGTAGGGCAGGGGCCTCAAACTTGTGGCCTGCGGGCCACATTTGGCCCGCGGGCCGCGTGTTTGAGAAAGTTTAATGTTTGATATGGATGCTGTATGGTATCATGTACCCATAAAAAAAAATTATTACGTTTGATTAATGTTCATGTTAAAGGTTAAATAACTGTTAATAGTTATCCTCCCTATCCGTGTGGAAGTGGTAAGTTTTTGGCTATTTAAGTTGAAAGGAAATAACTTGGAGGCTACCGTTTAGGTCGCTGGCTCTCTAGTTTGCGAGTTAGCATGTGTCTCAAGACCCTGCAGTTGCGCAATATGTTGTAAATAAATGTGACTATAGTCGTGTTTGTGATGTCTACAGGGCTCTAATAATGCTTTGTTCATTTTAATTTGAAAAAAAAATAATTTGTCTACCCACCAACTATATGTGGTTTCTTAATTTTTTATTATTTGCCGTTTTATTATTATTATTATATTTATTTATTAGTGATTGATTGATTTTTATTCTTGATTTGTTTATTTATTTGTCATCTTATTTTGTGCAGAAAAATAAAAATTAAAATATTTGAGAACAGTGGAATGTTTTATCAGAGCTTTAATTGTAGAAAATCGGAACCAAAGCACTGGAAAAGTTTGTATATTTTTCTGTTTTTAATAAATGCGTTTTTTTTGTGTTTTTTTTTTGAAAACCTGATGCGGCCCAGCCCAGCTCCAGTGGCCCCCAGGTACGTAAATTGAGTTTGAGACCCCTGATGTAGAGTGTTTGATTGCAAACTCCAATCTGTCGGATACAGTAACGTCACTGTTTACATGCTTATACATACATTGCACTGATTTGGAGATGGTCGTGTTTCCGTATATATGAGCCACACAGTCCAAACAGATACACAAAAGACACTTGTTAATGCATCTCTTCAGAGCGCTCAGCCGTGCCCCCCCCCCCCCCCCGCCCACCGCCAGCTAAAAGCACATTTTGCCCCGTCTGAAAATGATGTGCAACAAAGACACTGAGATACTGGCAGCCAATTAAATAAAGGAAATGGCCTTCATCATTGTATGATTAATGGAGCGAGCCATTAGTGCGGCATAATGCACCCCCCCCCCCCCCACCCCCCCGCTACCTGTGTGAGCATGCACTATGTGTGTGTGTAATGTGTGCATGGAGTGAGTGAAGGAAAAAAGGGAGGGGCGGAGGTACCCCCCGGGTCCCCAGGGTGTCGTAGCTGGAGGTATTCATCTCTCTCTCCTCCCTCCGAGTGATAATTTCGCTGTTATTCAGACAGGAGTGGGACGGCCAGCGACCGGGCCGGTGATAAAGCACCGTGGCCTTTAGAAATTCATTTCCAGACGGCATTCATCTCATTCCCATTCAACGCCGAGGTCTAGCAGGCACACTGGGAGAGTCGTTACACAGCCATGATCCACACTCAAAGCCTCGTCGCTATGTGCCAATTATTTACAAAAAAAAAAAAAAAATCTCACTGAATCGTAGAGAAATGGCAGAAAAGTACTTCTGGTGCATAAATGGAGTTACAAATATAGTGCTCTGGGACGGAGTGTCGGGGGGGGGAGACACTGATGGGAGTGTATAAGTGCATATCAGATCAAATACTGTCAAGGGTGCACCATTTTTCCCTGTTTAATGAAAAAGAGCATGGCTAAAATGCTACATCAGCTCACACGGTACTTTATTACGTTGGCATTTATGCAACAGGATGTTTAGTAACGGGAATTCTGAATCATTATGCTCTACTCTAATATTTTGGTATCCGCCTGCAACTAACGATGACGATAATAAATATAAATTGAGCGTGATTATCTTTCAAATGCATTTCTGGATGAGTCAATTTGTCACCAACGAGCACAGGGATTGGATTCATTAATTGGGGTCAAAATAGTTAGCTGCCTAAATGGACTGCAGGGACTACATGGAAAAAAATACATTTGTTATGAAACTAATTTAAACAAAAAAAAAGACGATAATGCCAGTATGCTGCCAATAGAATAAAGTGAATGGAGTGAGGTTCCCTGGTAAAAATTAGTACCTGGATTTCTAGTACCTGTATTCTGAGGTTAAACTACTGGGCGGAGTTCATATAAATATTTACAAACAGTCAGGTTTGTTTGGATGTGAAAGGATTTAGCTCTGAGCCTCAGGTTCTGGTGTTATTTTCTGTTTCTAAAGCTAAAATAATGCATAAGGCTAAAAAGAACCAAGTACCTAAAAATGTCATCCAATACTTCTCTACAAGAGAGGAGAAAATTAAAAATTAAAAAAAATAAAATTAAAAAAATAAAAATTAAAAAAATAAAAATTAAAAAAATTAAAAATTAAAAAAATTAAAAAAATTACAAAAAATTACAAAAATAAAAAATTACAAAAATGAAAAAAAATAAAAAATTTAAAAAATGTAGAAATTAAAAAAAAAAATAAAAATTCAAAAAAAAATAAAAAAAACATTTAAAGACATTTAAAAAACATTTAAAAAATTATAAAATTAAAAACATTTACAAATTTAAAAATGTTAAAAATGTTAAAAATGTTAAAAAGTTAAAAAATTTAAAAATTTTTAAAAATTTTAAAAATTTAACAAAAAAACTTTATCTATATTAGGAAAGCAGGAAGTGAACAAATACTGATTGTAAAAGTACCAGATGGAGGGGTAGGATTTAATAAGCTTTGCTTCTTCCTACTCCTTTTGGACATGTGGAACTGGGAACTGATTATGTGATGCACTCAATTGGAATCTGATGCATGTTCTAATGAAATTAAACCATTACCATTACCATGAAGGCAGAAGCTCTTGCATTGAGACTCTGGAGGTGTACATGATGTTGCTTGGCGTGCACATCAAATTCCAAGGATTTAGGAGAAATTTTCCTTAAAATCCAAACTACTGAACCCGCTCTAAATGTCCAATCTCTCCTAACATCTAATGTCCTCTCTTTGGTCCCTTGACTGCCCTTCAGTGACCGAGTAACACCCCCAAGACAAACATACACCCCAAAAACATCTGCTCGGCAAGTAAACCTTCCACCCCCTTCCATCTCTAAAGACCACTCTCAGTCTGCAGCTCCACCCCTACAGCATCCAGTCAACCTCCACTTAGCAGTCCAGCCACTCTGGACCCCCAACCCCCTCAAACAGACCGCTCCAGCTGGCCACTATATGTCCATATGTACGTCTTCCCCTCAGCCAAGGCCTCGGGATAGTCCCCAAAATTGATGTGAAGGGGAGGGGGGGGGCGATCTTGGCTGCATATGGGCACCACAAAAGATTCTCAGTGCCTCCATTGGCAGGCTCACTGATTGGTCCTCAACTGCTGGCACATGCCAATAGGTGGCCCTCTGGTAGAATACCAGGGCCGGCAATGCACCCAACACCGAGAGGGGGGGTTCATTAATATGCGAGTGTTAATAGGTGGAGCTGCACCACTAATTGCACACTGGAACGCGATCGTGTTTAATCTTGGAATCCATTACGCGGCGGGTGAATGAAGACATGATGATTTAGTCGCGCAAGGAGGAAATAGAGACTGACAGCACAAGGAAGGTTTGACGCTCAGCGTGGCAGCTGTTAGGCACACCTGGCGGGTCCGGCGTGCGTGGGGTGGCCCGGTGGACCGACATTTTTTGTGTTTCTCGGATCATCCGAGACAGGGAAAACAAATACACTGGGGGCCAGCATCTCATCAGTGCAGTGAACTTGTCAACAAAGCCAATCTATTTACATAAAATAGCAGGTTTTTATGTTGTCAAAGAAATGAGGCAGTAATACATTTGTTAAAAATATTTTCCACTGAAGTATGAAAAACAAAAAAAAAATTAAAAACCAAAAATTTTATTAAAAACCAAAGGAACCTGGGTGGAATTCATTCATTCATTCATTCATTTTCTACCGCTTTTTCCTCACAAGGGACGTGTGCTGGAGCCTATCCCAGCTGTCTTCGGGCGAGAGGCGGGGTACACCCTGGATTGGTGGCCAGCCAATCACAGGGCACATATAGACAAACAACCATTCACACTCACATTCATACCTATGGACAATTTGGAGTCATTTCCTTACAGTTAAAATAAGATAAGATAAGATAAGATAAGATAAATTAAATTAAATTAAATTAAATTAAATTAAATTAAATTAAAATAAAATAAAATAAAATAAAATAAAATAAAATAAAATAAAATAAAATAAAATAAAATAAAATAAAATAAAATAAAATAAAATAAAATAAAATAAAATAAAATAAAATAAAATGTGGGAGGAAACCGGAGTACCCGGAGAAAACAGGAAAAACAGGGAGAACATGCAAACTCCACATAGAGATGGCCGAGGGTGGAATTGAACCCTGGTCTCCTAGCTGGAGGTCTGCACGCTAACCACTCTTACACTGCGCAGCCTTAATTTAATTTAATTTAATTTAATTTAATTTAATTTAATTTAATTTAATTTAATTTAATTTAATTTAATTTAATTTAATTTAATTTAATTTAATTTAATTTAATTTAATTTAATTTAATTTAATTTAATTTAATTTAATTTAGTTAAAAACATATTAGGAAAGCAGGAAGTGAACAAATGTAACAGTTACTGATTGTAAAAGTACCAGATGGAGGGGTAGGATTTAATAAGCTTTGCTTCTTCCTACTCCTTTTGGACATGTGGAACTGGGAACTGATTATGGGATGCACTCAATTGGAATCTGATGCATGTTCAGAGAAAACCCATGCATGAATGGGGAGAACATGCAAACTCCACACAGAGATGGCCGAGGGTGGAATTGAACGACCCCCTTTTGGTAAACCCCCCAGATTCTCAACTGGATTTATGCTTGGGGTCTTTTAGGGTAACTCAGAAACTTGAACTTTCTTCCATTCTTTGGTTGATTTGCATGTATAATTGCTTCCGCTTTAGCTTCCTATCAACCATGTGAAGGTTTTGGTGTTTGGAACTGGTGCTTGTTGACCCCCAAAGCCACTTTCCAATGCAATGTTTCAAGATGAGTCAATGTGTCACCAGCCAGCCGAGACAGTGTAATCACTATCCGAGGCCAAAATAGTCAGCTGCTTAAACAAGCTGCAGGGACAAGATGAAAAATTGGCTTGCAAGCGTGGCACATAGGAAGGATTTGGTGTTTGCAACTTCAAAATCTGTTGACCCCCAAAATCACATCCATGCATCTCCATTCTTCGGAATTGTATTCGCTTTTCTACAACCATTGTAAAATGTAGCGGATAGCACTATGTAAGCATTATTCGCCTTAAGAGAGCTATTCTAAGTCTTTTATTTGATGAGACTTTAAACATTCATTGCTTGTGTGGGAATAAAAGCACAAATGAATGACTTTTTCACCATCTGAGCGTAAATTCTGGATTCAAACACGGGGAAGACGTGAATAAAATAAAGCATTGGCACATTCCCTTTGCTTTTTCGACAAGTCCCAAATGAATGTGTCACAGGGAGAATTCATTCTGTATTGTTTAATTGATTCCCCGCAAACGCGCTCATCCATCATAGACCTCTTCAATATAATTCCATAGCTCACTGAAAGCTTCACAGTGTAACGTGGTAATGATTCACATATGAAGCAAATATACACATATATACTGTATATACTGCATTGTAGAATTAATCCTATTTATATTAATTATGCATCCAAATAAGCGCAGCGGCCGAAGCTGCAGCGGTATAACACATTCGGGCCAAGTCAGCTGCTGCAGCGGCGGCGGGGGAACACATCTAACATCTGTTTTACATTAATGATTCCTAGTGCAGCTCCCGAGCTGATCTAATATTCACAAGGGCGATGAGCTAGCACGGTAATTGGGATATGTTGGCGATGTCTTACTATGTAGCGTAAGATACAAGGCAACAGAGGGGGGGGTTTGCTAGCATCCCGAAGACTCATCAAATATGGACTGAAAGCATTTGGTTCGGTCCCAAACAGACTGGAATTAGACTGCTGTGGTGAAAATATTGTCTATTTAGTCGTGGGGATGGTAACAATGCTACGTGTGAGATAATTTTGCAAAAAATTACTATTGTTTTCCGGTGATCAAGTCTGGTGCTTGTGCATCTCACCGAACATTACAGTTAGATTACTGACACCCATGACCGTGATTGAATGCTACATTACACTTCAATATCTTTTGAAACATATTCTGAATGCAGGGTTCTACATTAAAAACAAAAACTTGTTTAGGAGGCACTTTTTTAGGATCACTTTTTGCTTCAAAATGTTTTCCTTCAGTTGTTGAAGAATTAGACCGTGTTGGCAGGGACGCCGTGATAGATGTTTTCCAAGTCAAACCATCACTGATTGGTTGATCGTAAACAAGAACGCGGACTGTAGACTGCGGACCGCGGTCTAAATAAACGATTCTGATTGGTCCATTTCAAGATTTGCAAGGATTGGTTTGCAAATTATCGGAATTACGCAGTCCGTGTTTTACCAACACCCAACAAGAACCGCTTTTTTTTTTTTTTTTTTTGTCCCGTCCAGCCATTGGGGCAGATAGTATTGTTGATCTAGGGCAGGGGCCTCAAACTAGTGGCCTGTGCGCCACATTTGGCCCGCGGGCCACGTGTTTGAGAAATGTTTAATGTTTGATATGGATGCTGTATGGTATCATGTACCCAGAAAATATTATTACGTTTGATTCATGTTCATGTTAAAGGTTAAATAACTGTTAATAGTTATCCTCCCTATCCGTGTGGAAGTGGTAAGTTTTTGGCTATTTAAGTTTAAAGGAAATAACTTGAAGGCTACCGTTTAGGTCGCTAGCTCTCTAGTTTGCGAGTTAGCATGTGTCTCAAGACCCTGCAGTTGCGCAATATGTTGTAAATAAAAAGAGTATAAATGTGACTATAGTCGTGTTTTGTCATGTCTACAGGGCTCTAATAATGCTTTGTTCATTTTAATATGAAAAAAATCATTTGTCTACCCACCAACTATATGTGCTTTCTTAAGTTTTAAGTTTAAATATTTATTTATTACTGATTGATTGATTTTCTTTATTCTTGATTTGTTTATTTATTTTTCATCTTATTTTGTGCAGAAAAATAAAAATGAAGATATTTGAGAACAGTGGAATGTTTTATCAGAGATTTTCTTGTAGAAAATCGGAACCAAAGCACTGAAAAAGTTTGTATATTTTTCTGTTTTTAATAAATACGTTTTTTTTTTTTTGGGGGGGGGGGGGGGGGGCGTGAATATCACTGATTGGATTTACTTGCCCGAATTTTTTTTTTTATTTCGGTACATCGTTATTGTCGAGCCCTGTGAATGCCTTATATTTGCATTTCCTTATCCATTTTTCTGATTAACAAGGCTTATTTCGGGTAAACATGGATATGTTATGACTGATTTATGATTTATTAGTTAGCATCGTTTTGAAAAATGAAGCAGAAAAATTCAAAATGCTAATTTATATTTTCATAAAATTAACAATTTTTCCAAGATAATGAATTAAGTGTTTGGTAGTTGAAGGAGAGTAAACCACTGCTTCCTTGGCTGGCTGCTTAACAACAAAGTAATGGGGGCGGCCTCACAGATGAATGCAGGCTGTGCAGCAGACTAATGGCACTCCCTCTTTAGATGTGAGAGCAATCGTGAGAGCCACACCATGCATCAGCACCTGCCGACGTGCCCATCCCAGAGGCAACCGCATCCCCCCCCCAACACACCACCACCACCGCGACAAGCCGACATAATAAACAGCCTTGCTATTGAAGGCCTGCTAATTGATTATGGAGAAAACAGAGTATTACTCAGGCGCTCATGGCAGCTCCAAGGGGTGCTGGGACACTTTGTCAATGCTTTATATCGGACCTCACCCAGCGCCGGGGGGCCTTTAAATATACAAGAGAACTTCTAATTGTTTATTTCATATTCCGCTTCCATGTTTTATGACACGGGGCACTGACATCATTGAAAAGAATCGCATGTTTTGCTGCAGGCGTACACCAAACTCAACCAGGTGTGTCCGCCGATTTAAATTTCAAGTCTTTACACTCCGAGCTGTTACTCAACGAAGCAGACTGAAGCCGCTAAAGGTGGGAGGTGCATGTACAAGGACCATTGTCTTTGATTAACTAATTAGGAGACATTATCAAGGCTAAAGACACGTCGTTACTGATGGGCTTTAGTCGCACCGGCACTCATTTCCCCACAGACCGCCGACCGCCGTTTTCCCATTCTCTTGGCTTGGTCTGTAGCTCAGGACACTTATTAAATCTATAACGAGTAATTCTGCTTTTTAAATGGCGCTCTAATTGACTTTCATGTGAAGAAAGCGATGCAGCTGATGCTGAGCCACCGATGCAATCACCGATGTGGTATGAAGGACGCAGGCAACGGGAGGCAATTTGTTAACCGCACAACTAAAGCAGTTTTTTTTCAAAGCACATACACTTGGGCTAATATTTAATTATGCGGGGGACAAAATGTCAAACTCACAAACTGTCACCACCATGAAAAAGGTGGGTGCTTTTGTCGTGGACCAGGAAAGAACATATGGAATCAAACATGTGGAATCAAACTATGGAATGGATTGAGTAAGGAAATCAAACAATGCACAACGATGAGCCAATTCAAGAAACAATCACCTCCTACTTTGGTACGTGATAAAAATAAAATAAAATAAAATAAAATAAAATAAAATAAAATAAAATAAAATAAAATAAAATAAAATAAAATAAAATAAAATAAAATAAAATAAAATAAAATAAAATAAAATAAAATAAATTCATTCATTTCCTACCGCTTTTCCTCAAGAGGGTTTCGGAGGGTGCTGGAGCCTATCCCAGCTGTCTTCGGGCAAGACGCAGGGTACACCCTGGACTGGTGGCCAGCCAATCACAGGGCACATATAGACAAACAACCATTCACACTCACATTCATACCTATAGACAATTTGAAGTGGCCAATTAACCTAGCATGTTTTTGGAATGTGGGAGTAAACCGGGGTACCCGGAGAAAACCCACGCATGCACGGGGAGAACATGCAAACTCGACCACCATGCAGCTTTTATTTTATTTTATTTTATTTTATTTTATTTTATTTTATTTTATTTTATTTTATTTTATTTTATTTTATTTTATTTTATTTTATTTTATTTTATTTTATTTTATTTTATTTTATTTTATTTAAAAAAAACTTAAACTATATTAGGAAAGCAGGAAGTGAACAAATATAACAGTTACTGATTGTAAAAGTACCAGATGGAGGGGTAGGATTTAATAAGCTTTGCTTCTTCCTACTCCTTTTGGACATGTAGAACTGGGAACTGATTATGTGATGCATTCAATTGTAATCTGATGCATGTTCAAATGAAATAAAACCATTACCATTACCATTACCATTACCATTACATATACCTAAGGTATCGCTATGATCAAGGAATTACAGATTCCTGCTGCGATTGTGGTAAAAAAGAATAAGCACACTGCACACACATGCTGGCATGGACTTGTGTTGCTGGTGTGACGAGGCTCGGTCAGAACGGATCGCTCCGGTCTAATTGAGTCCTTTGGGCCTTAAGGCTCGGCTGATCAGAGACTTGTTACAGGAATCCAGTTTCATGGTTTCCAAACAATAAGGTTTCAAAGAAGGGATTTACAGTCCTTTGGGATTCCTCCCCACGCGCTCCTCTAACCTTTCTGTGACTTTTGTGCTTCTCTCTCGGTTGTCGGCGCCAGCGGTTCTCCGTGTTGAGTCCAATTATGATCAAACGCAGACACTAGTTGAGTAACAAGGATTCACAAGTGCCTATAGACGGGATTTGACATGGCGGGTGTGTGCTTGGGTGTCACATGGATATGCAGAGTAAGAAGAATCGGAATTTTTTTTGGTATGTTTCATACTCCAAAATTACAGTTTAACACATCATAAGGTGATGGATGATGAAACGTTAGCTATTTTGAGTGTTAAGTTCATGTGTGATGAATTTAGCCCTATGTAAAATGACACCGTGAGTCAAATTGTCATATTGAATGACCTCCTACCGTGGTTTGATGAGCTTGTTGTGAGTTTTGGAATAGCTCATGATTAGCTCCTGTCAAACAAAGACCTGCCTGGTCTTCAATATGTCCTTTAATGAGGGGGACATGCACGGCTTATAGTCAGTGTGTGGCTTATACATATATATGCTATGCTATGCTATGCTATGCTATGCCAGCACATGCTAGGGATGTCTGGAATATCAATATAATTGGCCGATATTGGCCTAAACTGCTGCACGGCGGATGTGTGGTTAGCGCGCAGACCTCACAGCTAGGAGACCAGGGTTCGATTCCACCCTCGGCCATCTCTGTGTGGAGTTTGCATGTTCTCCCCGTGCATGCGTGGGTTTTCTCCGGGTACTCCGGTTTCCTCTCACATTCCAAAAACATGCTAGGTTAATTAGCGACTCCAAATTGTCCATAGGTATGAATGTGAGTGTGAATGGTTGTTTGTCTATATGTGCCCTGTGATTGGCTGGCGACCAGTCCAGCGTGTACCCCGCCTCTTGCCTGAAGACAGCTGGAATAGGCTCCAGCACGCCCACGGCCCTGCATGGTACTCCTTACGTATGTGGATGTTTGTGCCACATACAAATGTGCATCTTTCCAAATTGCATCATTGCTTTTGATAGGACGTATTATAATAGTTACCTATTGGTCATCATTAGTTTTAATGACTATTTTCTCAAAACAAAATATGGCAAACATAAAAACTAGTATTGAAAATACAATTTCCAACGGTATACGTAATTTTCTGAATTGGAAGGATTGTGAAGGAAAAGCAAAATGCAGCTTTTAAAACAGTAGACCCATATCATCCTGAGATCCGTATCTCCTCACTGGCAAGAAGAACGGATGGTGTTGGCCTTTCAGAAGAAAGAAAAGCCAATTGTCTCACTGTAGTCAGCCGAGCATCCATAAAGGTGTTTCCCTAACCCCCCCCCCCATGCAGTGCTATCAAATATAGTCAGAGTTGGAGATAAGCTGCCTGTGAAGCAGTAAAGGCCAATCCAACCACAGAACCGAGCAAATACCAGTTGCATTGCTAGTGTGATGTCAAAATACAAAGATGTTTTTTTCTGTAGGAGAATGGACCTGAATGAAGGACGCCCATAATGCGGCCTCATCTGGTCTCCTTATGCAAAAGGCGGACACAAAGACAGAGATAAGACTACACAGGACACCCCGGTGCCATCAGCACTCGCAGGCTGCTGCCTCGCAAGGCCATCATCTGGGCCCCTGACACCTCGTTAGCTAGAACACTCCCTGCAGCTCCTCACATGGTGGAAGGGCTTCACTGTGGGCTGCCTGCTGGCGATGGCCGAGCCGCTACGGCCATTAAGAACCATGCACACTGACACACACACTATTTAGGGATGTGGAACAAAGGGCAAAAGGAGGGATACACGAGCAATAAAACGCACCTGTTCCACGGGGGGGTTCAAGGCCCTTCTCGAGCCTTTTCACGGGTGTTAGCCGAGGTTGTTAAAGCTGATCTTTGCAGATGATGACCACAATAAAAAGGGCCTCAAATGCCTCCTGCACTTGATCTTTAATGTTTTTTTTTTTATTGGTCGGTACATGCTGAAGGAGACCAGAGTATAATAAGAAAATGGGCAGGAAATAACCTATTTGATAACTATAATTATTATTATAATTATAGTCTCAAAGGATCAAGTGAAAAAAATAAATCGTAAAAAATCCATATAAACAAATATAAATATTTTTGTGGATATAAAAATACAGGAAATATTACTTTTAAGTACATATTTTTTAAATTAAAAAAATTAATTAAAATGTAATTATTAAACTTATTTTAAAAATTATAATAATTAAAATTATTATTTTAATTTATATTATATATATATATAAAAAATTAAATAAAAAATAATAATTACACAGTAGTAGGCCCTTTTGTTACAATTTGTTTTAACGCACAATACAAAATTGTGTGAATATCATCTTGCAGTGCAAATACATTCATATTTGCTCAAGACTGCAAACAACAGACAAAATTGAGGGACGAATTCACCCACTCAAAAACACATTGCCACTCCACACACCAAATAATATTATATTGTTCGGTATGTGACAAAAATAAAATAAAATAAAAAAACTTAAAATATATTAGGAAAGCAGGAGGTGAACAAATGTAACAGTTACTGATTGTAAAAGTACCAGATGGAGGGGTAGGATTTAATAAGCTTTGCTTCTTCCTACTCCTTTTGGACATGTGGAACTGGGAACTGATTATGGGATGCACTCAATTGTAATCTGATGCATGTTCAAATGAAATAAAACCGTTACCATTACCTGGTAAAAATTAGTACCTGCATTTCTAGTACCTGTATTCTGAGGTTAAACTACTGGGTTGAGTTCATATAAATATTTACAAACAGTTAGGTCTGTTTGGATGTGAAAGGATTTAGCTCTGAGCCTCAGGTTGTGGTGTTATTTTCTGTTTCTAAAGCTAAAATAATGCATAAGGCTAAAAAAAAAAACAAGTACCTAAAAATGTCATCCCATACTTCTCTACAAGAGAGGAGAAAATGTAAAATTAAAATAATTTAAAAAAATTAAAAAAATTTTTTTAAACATTTAAAAAAAAATTAAAAAAAAAAAAAAAATTAAATAAAAAATTAAAAAATTAAAAATAAAAAAAATAGAAAAAAAAATTAAACTATATTAGGAAAGCAGGAAGTGAACAAATGTACAATTGTAAAAGTACCAGGGGTAGGATTTAATAAGCTTTGCTTCTTCCTACTCCTTTTGGACATGTGGAACTGGGAACTGATTATGGGATGCACTCAATTGTACCAATGAAATTAAACCATTACCATTACCATTACCATTACCAAATTGCAACTTTACATGGAGAGGAGCTCTAAAATGTCTAATAATGTTGGCGTAGTTTATCCCCAAGACACTGTGAGGATGCAATATGATGGCCCATAAAAACAGACACAACTCGGGCAATATTAATAAAAATATTAATGGGAATATTTATTAAAGAAAGAATATGATAATACCCCTTAATACACATGGAGGTAATGGCGGCTGTTCCAGTGTAGACCAACTAGTGCATTCCTTCCCTTTGAGCAGCTGTTGCCTCATATGTCGCCATCCCGCTACCTGCCACTGTTCATCCACAAAATCAATCAAGACCCTCCCTGCTGTTTTCTAATGTGTTTGCACCCCCGACGTGCCCCCCCCATGGACCATCAGCGCTTCAAAATTGCAACGAGGAAAGGTCACCCCCATCCAATTAGAGCATCATCAAGGATGCACGCTGGAGGGTCATTTCCAGATCCCCTTGTAGCACATGATAGATCCACTGGAAGGGACGCAGATCCAGTCTTCGTAAACCAGGATGCAACTTTAATGGCGACGACGTGGGTGATGTATGTACAAGGCGTTGTGGCATTTGGAAGTGATTCCACGTGATGGAGCATGTCATCATCAGTTCAAACATTGACCCCCCGTGAAAACCCCGGGAGCCGCATCAATCGGATCAAGCCCCACCCACCACGACCACCATCATCGCTCTATCACAGACGACATAGCTGGAACCCGGAGGAGCTTTAAGCATCCAACATTGGCGAGAGCCATGTGGAGGCCATTGTTTCATCTTGGCAGAGGGAAGACGCTAACGAGACACACATACACAAAGAAGAGGGGGCGGGTCAGCGTGCTTTCTGGGCCGATCTGGGCCAATTAGGGACAAGTGACAGCATGGCTACATGCTCATGACACAACTAGACCACGGAACAGTTCCAGACCAGTCCCAGCACCACACAGCTTGGATCTGAAAAAGCTAAAAAAATATACATTTAAACTGTCTATTCTTATTATTAAACATAAATAAATGTAATAAACAATTATATATAATATTTTTTTATTAGGTTTTTCTCAAAAATGTTCACCAAATTCCGACTTCGGGACCTCAGGTGTTGCTACTGGTATCTTTCACAACAAGACTACACCAGAGGAGTACATATATGGATGACCTCCTACACCGCCCCCCCACCATCACCCCTGCTCGCCCGCCTCCCTCGGTCACGCTCGACCAGACTCTTGATGTGATCCGACGCTGCCGAGCGATACCGCAGCAACCCGTCCCGATGGCTGACCTTTGGCCCCCTTGGTTTAAAACTTGTGAACCTGAGACAAGAGGAAGCCAAACAGCTTGTTGGTGGAGGGGGTTTTGGGTGGGGGGTGGGCACCACGTGGATTAAAGTGGGGGTTGGTCGTATGGTTCAAATGACCACTGGCAGCTGTTATTGCTGTGCTGCCTTCTTCCTGTCAGCAGATAATGACACCTTCGCAGAGTGCAAGGAGGTGGTAAGCCACCTGGTTGTGGGGCTGTCGGGGGGCTGTCGGGGGCTTTGGCGCTAAAGGCTTGTGATTAATGAAACGGGACATGGCGCAAACGGCACGTGCCGCACCACAACTAGAACCAAAAACCCAACACCACACGATGCATCATATTCAGAGCTAACAACAACAACAACAACAACAACAACAACAACAACAAGTCGGGATTGGATCCTTCCCGTCACCCTTGAGCGAACATCCAGTGCATAAAATATTTAAAAAAACATGAAAAATGTATTTTAAAAAATACAAAAATTTATTTAAAAAATGATTTAAAAACAAAAATTAATTAAATAAAGAAATAAATAACTTAAATTATATTATGAAAGCAGGAAGTGAACAAATGTAACAGTTACTGATTGTAAAAGTACCAGATGGAGGTGTAGGATTTAATAAGCTTTGCTTCTTCCTACTCTTTTTGGACATGTGGAACTGGGAACTGATTATGGGATGCACTCAATTGGAATCTGATGCATGTTCAAATGAAATAAATTTAAATTAAAAAAAATATTTAAAAAAATATATATATTTAAAAAATAGAAAAAATATTTATAAAAATATTTAAAAAAAAACATAAAAAATGTATTTTTAAAAATACAAAAACGTATTTAAAAAAATACAAAAATTAATTTAAAAAAACAGTAGTAGTAGTAATAATCAGAATAAGAATAATGATAATAATAATAATAGGCTAATTAATGATATTAGCGGAGGCAAGAAATGTCGCTGACAGGGAGGAGCCATGCGGGGGATGAGGGACAGCCAGTGGGAGGCGGCGGCGCATCACGCCTAACGTCTGCCCCTCAAGGAAGTTAATGATGACACGTTCCTCGGCCTGGCACGCCCCTGCTGTGGGTGCTGCTGCTGGCACGCGGGTGCAGCCAAGGAGAGGTGAGATGCTGTTGCTGAGGGTCTACGGATAATTACAGCACCCCACTTGGCTGGGAATTTGACGTGAATGAAATCCTACATTGTTATTAGAATTTTCTTCTCCGAGGTCATCCAGCAAATTGCATTAGAACCTCTGCTAATTTCATTTTTAACAAAGTTGCTATTTAGTCGCATATTTAGTTTGCTGGATAGTGTGGTCACTTTACAAAATAGTGTCTCGAGCCTTCTTTATCAAAATGCAATTTTCTTGCATCTGACTCCATTTTGGGTCATTTTCTGCAGTGATCAAAAATCATGACAAAAGTTGGACAAAATTATATCTTCCATGAAAATAAAAGTAGTATTTATCGCTTTCATTCATATATATTTATATGCACTTTGCGTTGCTTTCTGCATGTAAAGCTACACTCATCTCTCGTCGCTTAGTTGTTCCAATATTCCAATTAATTGATAATAAATGATTGCTGTTTCGCGGTTGACTACTATTGTCATAAACCATAATTTTTTAAATTGACAAAAAAGCTAATTTTACATATTATTGGTCTAAATGGAACATTCCATGCTTAAAAAAATGCAAAAAAAAATTACAAATAAAAGGCATTCAGAAGACACATCTAAAGACGTGATGTGTAGTACTCTATACTGGTCACTAAGTGTCAGTAATGTTACTTTGATGAAACGATAAACATTGCAAAAAGTATGTTGTCCAGAAAAATCAAAACAAAACAAGGAACTCTCCCAATGCTAACATGAGCGTCGATGTTGTATTTACTGTATGTTATATGTCTTATTTCATATCAAGAGTCCAATATTCCAATTAATTGATAATAAATTATTGCTGTTTTGCGGTTGACTACTATTGTCATAAACAATAAACCATAATTTTTTACATTGTCAAAAACAAGCTAATTTTACATATTATTGGTCTAAATGGAGCATTCCAAGCATAAAAAAATGCTAAATGAAGTTAATTACAAATAAAAGGCATTCAGAAGACACATCTAAAGACGTGATGTGTAGTACTCTATAGTGGTCACTAAGTGTCAGTAATGTAAGCATTGCAAAAAGTATGCTGTCCAGAATAATCAAAACAAAACAAGGAACTATCCAAATGCTAACATGAGCATCGATATTGTATTTACTGTATGTGTTATATGTCTTATTTTATATCGAGAGTCAAATATTCCAATTAATTGATAATAAATTATTGCTGTTTCGCAGTTGACTACTATTGTCATAAACAATAAACCATGAACAAGCTAATTTTACATATTATTGGTCTAAATGGAACATTCCAAGCATAAAAAAAATGCAAAATGAAATGAATTACAAATAAAAGGCATTCAGAAGACACATCTAAAGACGTGATGTGTAGTACTCTATAGTGGTCACTAAGTGTCAGTAATGTTACTTTGATGAAACGATAAGCATTGCAAAAAAACAAAACAAAACAAGAAACTCTCCCAATGCTAACATGAGCGTCGATGTTGTATTTACTGTATATGACTTATTTCATATTCATATTTCGAGAGGACTCCAATAATGTAATAAAACTCATATTTAGAAGGTCGTGCAATGGTTAGAATGCTACTTCACAGAAATCCATGCTTCAACTTATTTTGCGTTAAAATTTTTGGCTTTCTAGAACCGATTAAGTCGATTTACATGATTTTTTTATAGGATGATAAACTGGTTTGAGTCACTTTCAGTTAGAGTCAGACCTTCCAGAACGGTTCAACGTAGGGCGGTGTAGATTATAGGAAGGCAAGATGCTGAAGAGAGATAACAGCCTATGGTCTACGGCCTGAAGGCCTATTGTCATGTAAAATGAGCGGCAGAGAATCGGAAGGGTTAAGGCCAGCCGACGTCGGAATAGCTTTCGGGGCCCATTTGTCATAAAGCAGGAAATGAGGTGAATCTGACAATGATTTATTTTTGGACTTTACCACATTGACAAGAAAACCATAGAAATGTGCGAACAAACATGATGACAGATGCTCACAGCTCTCCCCCCCCTCGATCTTAAAAAAATGAATGGTGGTTGCTTTTCTTACTGTGACAGAAACATCACTTGGACTTTCTTCTCAAAATACCTGCAAATGTATCCTAAGGAGATGCTCACTTAAAAAAAAAAAAAAAAACATCTCAAGTTTCGGGTCAGCTGATGGTCAATCGATGATGAGTCAGAGGTCACATCAAGAGCAGGTCAGAGGTCGGTGTATCTGGACAGGAAGGTGGAACTGGGCCATCAAAATGCTGCCAACTGAGCTAAATCATGCGGACATCTCTGATATCTTATGTTCTCATAAGAGGCTGATCCACCACATCATGGATTTGACTTCATGAAGCAAAAAACTGATTGTTAAGCACAGGGCTCGACAATAACGATGTATAACGATGGCCCGGGGCAAGTTAAAACAAAATTCGGGCAAGTAAATCCAATCAGTGATATTCCCGTCGGGGAAGTGTACTTTGGAATGCCGTACTGCCAAGAGTTTTTTTTTTTAAGCGGTTCTTGTTGGGTGTTGGTAAAACACGGACTGCGTAATTCCGTTGGTAATTTGCAAAGCAATCCTTGCAAATCTTGAAATGGACCAATCAGAATGGTTTATTTAGACCGCGGTCCGTAATCCACAGTCCGCGTTTTACCCACACCCGTTGTTCGCGATCAACCAATCAGCGATCGTTTGACTACGACAACATCCATCATGGCGTCACTGCCAACATCGTCTAATTCTGAAGGAAAACATCAAAAAGTGATGAACCAGTGCCTCCTAAACGAGTATTTTATTAGCGGTTAGCCAATCAAATGATGGCACAGGTGAGTGAATCCCATTGCTGTGACAATTTGAAGTGGTCACAATGAAACACCACCCATTAGATCCAATACCAAGTGCTGATTTTGCACAAGCTACAAAATCTAGCGCTTCCATTTCTCTGTGGATTTTTCTCACCTTTGCTTCATAAATTATTGTTTGACCATTGAGCATTTTTTTTTATGGATTAAAAACACTTTACTAGTACACAAATGCGTGTATTCAATAATGTTTCATTGTGGTGCACAACTTATAAATATCACTGCTTACTACGACTACCATGTGTAAGGTAGTATGGTAGTACTCTCATTTCATCTTTATTTGAGATTCTCATGTGATGCCACAAAAAATTACATATCATTATGGCAGTCTTTTCATTTTACATGGGGCAAGTTCGGGCAAGTAGTTCTCACCTTAAGGATTCCCTATGGGCAAGTCATTTCGGTTTTTAATGTAGAGCCCTGAAGCATATTTGTAAGAGTCACATTCCATAAAAAAAAGCCTAATCAATGAAACTAATAACACATGAGATGCATAAATTAACAAGTGGCTAATTACAAATGCATCCCGCTTTGTGTCATTTTCACCGTCCCGCTTTAGCAGCAGCCAAATCGATATTCATGATGTGTCAAGAGTTGTAATTCATGTGAATGCTCCACATGTGCACCGTGGGGACCTTTAAAAGGGAAAATCGAGTGGAGTAAAAAAAAAAAAACAAAAAAAAAAAACATAAAAAGCTAAAATGCAAATGGTACATTTAATGCCCGGGCATGGATATGTTGGCCAATTAAGTCCTTCTTTTCAGCTCCATTACGACACAACGTCCCTGGGTTCATTTTTCCCTGCACTGTGCCATTTAGCGCACCAATGGCTCAATGTTCACAAAAAAAAAACACGACATTGTGTGTCTGTGCAAGCTATTGAATGTGCATGACTGTATAAATGTAAGAGTGCTGACTTTAGATCCTGAAGGTGTTAAGGCATAATATGTGCACGGAACAAGAGACCATTAATGGCTTTCAATTAAATGTAACCAAACATCACTTCAATGTTGAATTTCCTGTATCGACACGGGAATAAATTAGAATCAGAATACAGTACTGATTTGTTGGTTGCAAACAAAATGGCATTTTTAAGTGAACGATTGCAGCCGGCTCTTTGAAGTGAACATTTTTTCTTCTCTTTTGTGTTTCGGTTAAAGCTGCTCGGGATTGTTCATATTGAAGGTATTTGCTCAATTTTGCTAGCTAAAGATAAAAGCAAACACATAGTATCACAAATACAAATGATACTTTGGATATAAAGGATACACGCACCCAAACAAAAAAAAAGAGCAGTGGCGAAAGCTGATTGGTCCAGGACTCCAGCCTCGAGTGTATAAAAGACCGGGCAGTGAAAGGAAGGGTGTTTTTTTGCAGCTGCGCTGTAATAAGACCCGCTTACTTGTAGGCATACAGGGACTGCAGATAAGCCCGGACGTCTGTATTAGGTATTGTTGTTACAAATAAACAATCTGGTTCTCATTCTAAGATTTAAGATTTAAGATTCTTTAAGATTCCCTTATTATCTATTCGAAACCCACTTAGATTCATCAGGGGGAGGATTTCTACAATATGTGGTGCTATGTGTCCATAGCAAGCAAGACTCTATACACACAGCAAACAGATACGCAAACGACACTCTTGAAGCTAAAAAAAAAAAAAAAGCATTTCAGGTCCCCTAGAACCATGGTTCCATGTGGATGACAGGCTGAAATTATAAAATGCTTTGCAGTTTTGACCTGAAAATGTGGAAAGCCCCGAGAAGGTGAGGGAAGTCAGGCATTCAGATAGGCTTCCAGTGTTTCCGAAAAACTAGCAAAAACCCTTGATTGGGTGCTGTTTTCTCTTGCAACTTGCACATTTTCAGTTATATTCCGAGTGTAATGTTCGAAGTCACTTCCTGTCCGCTCCCCGAACTCATCTCCACTAGCACCAGAATCTACAGCAACACACAAACTGTAGTCTTATTTATGTCTTAAATTGCTTATTTTCTCTCTTATTATGTCTACTGTTTGAAGTAATCTGAGTGTAAAATGTCGTAAACAATGTCGTTTTCTATGCTCTAACTACAAAAGTGAATTCATGAATAAATTCAGTCATTATGGTCGGGTCTGGAACCAATAAATAAATAACCAGGGATTACTGTAAATGTATTTCAGCAACAACTAAATCAGAGGAAATGAGAAAAACTAGCAAAAACCCTTGTTTTCTCTTGCGATTTGCACATTTTTATTTATATTCAGAGTGTAATGTTCAATGTCCCTTCCTGTCCGCTCCCTGAACTAGCACCAGAATCTACAGTAACACACAAGATGCAGTCTTATTTATGTCTTAAATTGCTTATTTTCGCTCTTATTATGTCTACCGTTTGAAGTAATCTGAGTGTAAAATGTCGTAAACAATGTCGTTTTCTATGCTCTAACTACAAAAGTACATTCATGAATAAATTCAGTCATTATGGTCGGGTCTGGAACCAATAAATAAATAACTAGGGGTTACTGTAAATGTACTTCAGCAACAACTAAATCAGAGGAAACGAGAACTCTTGTCGGCTCTTTTGAGTGAGCCGAGCCAAAAGAACCGACATTCCCCTCTCAGAGGTGAAAACTGCAGGTAGAACAACAGGCAGTATCTCCCCAAACACACTCTTTTTTTAAAAAGAAACAGACAAAGAGAAACACGAGAGGCATCTGCGTGTTCGTTAATAGCTTTGCCCCGGACGGTTGTAGAGCGCGAGGGCCGCCAGCAGCAGAGGCGTTGAGATAAGATTCTGTTTTGCATGTGAATGGCCTGTTCTGATTCCCATTCAGTTGGCCTTTGGCCACGCTTAAGCGATCCACGCGAGACTGCCTGCCCCATCCGATGGTGCCAGCCAATGTCCGGGCTCATATCTGGCAATACGGCAAAGCATGTCAGTATCCTGGCTGGCCGACGCTTGGGCTGGATCGCCGCTAATCACGCTCACAGCTGCACGAGGCAGGTGGCGGCGCATACCACAAGTCCCAGCCTCGTTCGGCATGTCATGTCACCTGGTTACCGTGAGCTAGCCAAGTAGTCCTCGGTCGGATCAAGGATCTGGTGCCTTGTTCCAACCCAACGGATGCAGATGTACCAAAAAGGTGACACGTCTCCTATGTAATTTAAAATATGACTCATTCATACTACATTATACTGCATGTCAACATGCAGTAATACACAGTTTTTGCTGTGTCACACTGTCATGACGTTTTCACAGCAGACACGCCCACGCCGTCCTCTCAAAACAGCGCAGCGGTGAACTGAACCATACCAGACGTTACGAGTCTCAACAAATGACATCATCCTTCACCTCGGGTTCTGCGGTCTAACAGGCCCGGGCAGCACTCAAGAGCCATTTACCCTGCACAGCGCCCAAGGTGACCCTCAACCGGACACCCGACGGCCACCTGACATCCTCAGCAGAGTGCTCGTAATAACATAACGGGCAGGTCGTAAAAAAAAAAAACCAAGCACAGCTGCGTCGGAAACATTTGATCTGGCATCCCTTTTCTCGCTTTGCTTCCAAAAGTCAGGAAAAGGATGAGAAATCAGGAGAAGAGAGAGCCGGAGATGCCAAAGGGAGACGAGACCAGAGGGATCAGGTATCCAAGTGCAGCTGTTCAGGGCTCTGCTGGGTGATAAGTGTCCCTTGCAGCAAATGTAATCTGACTATGCCGTAAAGAAATCACTAAGTCATAACATATCCGGAGATGCAATAACTCCAATCCAATTCTAGGGCCATGAGAACACTTATGGGGGGAGGGGGTGCAGCAGGAAGGTGAATGATCACATGTGAAATTGCTTTAATAAGCCAAGTGAAACCTATTTAAATAATGCAAGAGAAATGAATACCCTGAACCTGTTTGTCCAAATGTAGATACATAGAAATCAACAAGTAATATGTGTTTTCCATAATTCCATCCCTCCTTCCCTTCATCCATCTATCTATCTATCCTCGCATCCACGCAGTAATGAGGCTGAAATGTAGTCTCCTTCACTCCCAAGGGGCTACTTCATGAGGGAGCTGTCCTTAATAGCGGAATATGGCAGAAAACCATTTTACCTCAGCGACGTCTCAGTGTGGAACGGGAGATATCCTTCAGAATCCTGCATTAGTATGATTATTTCCTTTGCGTTCTTGATATGAATATACAGTCATGCAAATGACCTTTAGACAAATGGTCACTGACTTATGGGTAATTATTTGCCCTCGCCGCAGCAAAGATGTTTTCATTGATCATGGCCATGTTTTTCAACCAATATTGCTCACATTTGGCACACATTTGCTTGTCATTCCACATTGACGGAATAACAGAGATGAGGAAGCTGAGGTTCTCATTGGGAGTGACCAGGATGGATAGGATCAAGAAGGAGTACATCAAAGGGACATTACATGTTAGAGGCCTTGGAGATAAAGTCCGAAAAGCCAGATTGAGATAGTTGGGACATGTCCACAGGAGAGATAGTGAATATATTGGTAATGGTAATGGTTTAATTTCATTTGAACATGCATAAGATTACAATTGAGTGCATCCCATAATCAGTTCCCAGTTCCACATGTCCAAAAGGAGTAGGAAGAAGCAAAGCTTATTAAATCCTACCCCTCCATCTGGTACTTTTACAATCAGTAACTGTTACATTTGTTCACTTCCTGCTTTCCTAATATAGTTTAAGTTTTTTGTTTGTTTTGTTTTTAATTAATTATTTTTATGAATTTTTATTTTTTTGATTTTTATTTTATTGTTTTTTTTAATTTATATATATATTTAAATTTTGTTTTTATCATATTTCTCCTCTCTTGTAGAGAAGTATTGGATGACATTTTTAGCTAATTGCTTATTTTTAGCCTTATGCATTATTTTAGCGGTTTGAAGATGAACTATATCAGCAAGTTGAAGTACTTGTGATTTTAGAAATAAGGAGTTAGTATGTTCTCTGTAGGCGGCATTATGAATTATCCTTACTGGCCTTTTTTGCAGTACATTTAGCCAGTGAAGATTGCTTTTATAGTTATTAGCCCATATTTCCACACAATAAGTAAGATATGGTAGAACCAGAGAGCAATAAAGAGTGTGGAGTGATTTCTGATTGAGAACAAATTTTGCTTTGTTCAATATTGAAATATTTCTGGCCACATTTATGTTGTATATTTGTAATATGAGGTTCATGTTCAGCTCATATTTTCATCTATTGTGATCGCCAAGCATACTTGGACATGATCACCACCATTGTACTTGTAACACTGAATGAATGCGTGGTTAATGGTGTCCAACCAAGGGAATAATGACCATTTGAACCAGGAACAGCGGTGCCGAAATGCCAAACCACTCCTCACACACCCCAGAGAAAGGATCAAATCCCAGCGAGATCTCAATTCAAAAGAATATCACCTAGCACCTGAACTTCGGCCCTCAACACCGTCACCTCGTTCGCGAGCTCCTCGTTGATAGATTATGATCTCAGGCGGGCTCCGGGGGTCTCTGACTGGAGGGGAACACTAGGGGTTGGAGAATTACGGTTTGACAGAGATCTCGGGTGGATAGAGGAGGGCAAAGGGTTCTTTAGGGGTCAGAGGATCCAATCGCGGCTGGTCCTCAATGGCAAGCCACGCTGAGATCTGCAGGGATTGACTGAAGGTCACTGTTCTTGATTAATGTTATTATGACTCACTTGGTCTTTGGCCCACTCGTCAGCAAAAAGAGCTGGTAAAAAGGCGCAGCTGTGCAATATTTATAAATAGAATAAAAAAATATCAGATACATAGAATGTATGCTTCGTGCTACGCTTCGTGAAAAATGAGGCTTGAATAAATCACAACAATAGCTCAATATTAAATGCGAAATCAAAGTGGAATCCAGCCATTAAAGCAGGGGTAGTCTGCGTTTTAGAGGTGATCAATAATCAGCCTGCAGACATGTTTCAATAATTCAGAGCCGCGTCTACTCGTCGGAACAGCAGCCGCTAGGCACGTTGTGCTCACGTAATAACAGCGGCGTCGTGCTCTCCGACAATGCCACACAAACACTTGTATGCAATTTAGAGATGATTTTAATGCAAATGTTTATTTTGCCGTCAATTGCGGGAGAGAGCTGGCACTGCGGCAATGGCGCGGAGTGTACGGGAAACAAAGCAATAGAGCCGCATTGTCAAGAGTGGAGAGGCCATCAATAACTGTGTCACAACAAAGAGTGAAAGAGGGAGAATGTGAGAGGGGGGGTCGTATAATGGAACAAAAAAAACCGCCGCGATGGGTGCTTCATCTTCGCCCGGGCGCTAATGGCCGTGAGAAGAGGCGAGCTCAGCATTCCTAGCATGACAGCTCACTTCTTCTTCTTCGTCGGACAGCCGCACGGCGTCCGAGACGGAGCACCAGACGCGTGTTTAATCTACTTTATAAACTCCAAAGCGACATAATGGCAGAAGAAGAGAGAGCAGAAAGAGGGAAAAGACTGATCGGGGGTCAAAAGAGATGGACATAGGTTATCCCAAAGTCGTACTCGCCCAGCTGTCACATTTGTGGCCCATAGCGTTACCCCACCTCTCCAATGTGGCTGCCACTCCTCAGGTATGCACTGGACACCTCCACGGAAAAATAATATGTCATATAATGTTAATCAACCTCCAGTATATTTTGGATTATTATAACAAAAACACAAATAATACGTCTCATATTGACTATATAGGAAATGCATGTGTGCCCTCTAAAGGGCGAGGAACCGCTTCTGGAGAGGAACTTGTATCCGATGTATCACTATAAAGGCAATAGAATCAGAAAGGTAGGTACTACTATGGCAATCATGAAAAAGTTATGATTAAATGTAATACAAAAATAATTTAATTTTAATTTTAATTTTAATTT